>NC_056437.1:32980893-33211134 GCF_018296145.1 Oncorhynchus tshawytscha | reverse complement strand
AAGCCATGTATTGTTTCTAATTAGTTTTATTCACACCACCAGTTATTTGCCATGTCCATTTTCTCTCGACTGCTGGATAATATCCTCACACCCGTCACCAGCTCCTCAAAGAAGGTTGTCAACATTAATAATGCCCTGCTTGGCGAATCAGTGACATGACAGGCCATCGACCATGTAGGCGGTTGAGCTGGCGCGCGTTACGAGCCGTTATCATAAACACGCTTGAACTGCTGGGAAATGGGTTTGATTAGAAATCGGCCTCTTGGTCAGCAGGTCAGCGATACAGATGGGCTGTTACTCTGAGTAACCAAATAATACAGTTGTAATTCAAGTTTGTCGATTGGGATGCACTTTAGACAGTGTGTATTAATATATGGGAGCCACTACAGGGGAATCTCCAGCATTTGCGTGTCACTTGCTTGTTGAGGCTGTCCTGGTTCGACACATCAATAAAGGAAACTATGGAACCGTAGATCTGACTGTGCCACATAGCAGCCTGTGCCTCTGTAGCCGTGGGAGGCTGCCGTGGATGGAGCCATGGCCTGGGCACGAAGATCCGCGACCACCGGTTACCGATCCCCTTCGCAATACGAAGTGCCGCTTGGCATCGTCTTTCGTTGCAAGAAGTCTCACAGCGATAGGCATGTTTGCTGCCTGGTTAGGGTGTCGTTATACTTCGTTCACCGCGCATTGTTCGTAATGCAACATTTTTTGTGAATATTATAGAGGCTCATTGGTCATAATATCAGCCTTTCATGGGCTCATCATTTGGGTGCTCATCCTCTTCCCCAAATGGTGATTCAATGTAACCAGAACATTTCTACTTATATGTGCCAACCATTTATTTCATTATTTTTAATAGGCCTGTCTCCACGCTTTCAACAAAATACTTGACAGCAACATCATGCCTGATATAAAGCAAAGGATGTTCAGCAGTGTTGGCAAGGCCTGAGCTGGACTGTTTTCTTAAAACCATATAGATTAGCTTGAGAACATGCTTTACAGGAGTCATCAGCAGATTCTCTTGAGTTTGTGTCAAGACAGTATCCAGCAAAATTCAAACATGTCAGAGACACATTCTCTTACAGTCTTCTCTCATGTCCCCTCAAACCAGGTCATTTAGTTCAGCAGATGCCGCAGATTACTCCAGCCAAACAAAGTTGTCTGATGCTTGCTGTGGGGCCTGATTGTTATTTTTCTTCGAAATTTGAGATCTCCAGAAGAAGCTTCTGGCTCAATCCTCTTCGGTCTTCACAGTGACCGGTGTCAGCGCCGACTGAAGCTTCGGGGACCTAGATATATAAATGCAGAGAGATCTCTCAGAGCGCAGATTAATCATGACGTTGTTGTTACTCGATGGGCTTACACTCACTCAGCTGGGAGCTCATTGTTAGATACCTTTCTAACATGCAAATCAATTATAATTCTGTCACATGGGCCTAGATTAGGTGTCACTTATTAGTGAAATGCTTCGCCACGGTTCTTCCCCAACAATGCAAAGTTGCACGAGTTAGCAAGATAGTTCTGCTAAATAAAATAGTAATTGAATAAAATAATATACGACGTTATACATATTGCGATGTCGATGAATGAGTCGCAGGAGTAGCGTAGTATAGTGCGACAAGGCAACAGATAGACGATTAACAGGCAGCAACATAGTGAAGAAAGCCAGGGGTTTACTCTGTGACAGCAGGCAGCTGGAGCAAAAGTGTGGGTAGAGCCCAGGAGTGCAAGAGTCAATGCAAAAATTGGAATAAACCTGCCCAAGCCCAGAGCCACGCCTGTTCAGTAGATTCCAGTTCATACAGAAGCCTTCTGAGGATCTTTCTGAGGTCACTCCATCAGGCACCGAAGGCTTCCTTGAGATCGAATGCATTTTTTAATGCTCACTTAGGCCTGCTTGAGCCCCATGATCATGGCCGAGGTGGAAATTTTTCGACTCAATCTCAAATCACTTTCTGATTTTCACCAAACAGCACATAATGTAGTATTCAAAAAATGTAAGCCATGTTCAGGTCCAGCCAGCCAAGCCTCAGCCTGTCTGAAAGAAATTGAGATATTGCTCAGAACACATTGTTCAAGAACATATAATTTTATATTCACCCTTGAAAATCCAGAAAGACATGGCGTTGTTGATGAGAGCCACACAGTTATGCATGGACACACGGGACGAGCAGCTTTTGCTTGGAGGTCAGCGATTTCTCACAGCCAGTGTCACGGCCGAAACAGACCCATCCTCTCACCTTCAAATACGCTCTGGTGTATGTTGCCTCTCCTTCAGTCCACGTCTACTGCCTTCTGCTTCCGCTGAAGATCTCAGCTATTGAAAATAAAGCAAGAACACGAGAGTCAGATCAGGACATTGCCGGGCCAGCTCTTTCATTGCCTCGCACATGAATATTAGAGCACCAGAACCTAAATATTTAAACATACGAACGCTAGTGTTTTCGTCGAAATATTTCAGCCCCTCAAAACCTTGGGAGCAGAAACCATGCCGATCTCGGTCTCAACACATCAAGAAACGTTCCTTTCTTTAAATATATCACATTTCAGAAAGAAGTATAGCATGCCTACTGCACTTCATTGATTTATCACGATTTGAAATAGGTAGTCATAAGGTTCTGTTTTAAGGTTGGCAGATTACGTTATTGCCCCCACCACAGGTACCGGGAGTAGAAATAACTCGTCAGCCACCGCCGGCATCAGCACACTACATCATGCCGCAGCTCCTTCATTTCGACTTTCCTGGTTATTTTTGTTAACACAAATTTTCTGGCCAACTCATATTATTGGTTGCAGATTCATCATCGTTTAATGAGGGCATAAAGTGATGCGTCACTAAGACGTGATTGGCAGAGAAGTAGGCATTGAATAATAATTCAACGAGTTATCAAAGGAAATCATCGGGACTGCCAGGAAAGGAAAGCCGAACACGCCGAGCCAGGGTTGTAGATGGTCGATTTCGCCGTTCATTATCGCCAACAAATTGATCATGAACCAAACACACCAAGAAATTAGAGACGAAAACGTTGGCATGGTCTCAGATCCAAACATCGGGCAGTTTCACCGATGCGGTCAATGCTCGGTAAATGCCGGCATCTAATAGCAGCGAGTGGTAGAGAGCATCTAGCACATCACTGGAACCAAAGCTTGCCATTCGTATCTATTGCATTAGGCTATGTCAGAGGAATCGCCAGGTAAGGTCCCGTTATCTGCGCATGTGACAAATACAATTTACTCTGATAAAATGCGGGCTGAAACAGAGGACATTTCCGGAGCAAAATAAACACACCTCACTCTTGTAAAACGTTTGCTGCTTCTCTAACTATCAATTCAGAGTGCTGTTGCGATGCACTATGAACGGACAGGGCTTTTCTCCTCCCAATAAAAACAGCATTGCAGCATGTCGTTTCCTTCCACTCACTAGTCAGGCCACGGCCCATGAAGATGATAACATCTATCATTACGACTGGGTTACCGGATACCACATAATAATAATTTCGTCAATGGTTCGCCTTATCAGAAATGAAATGGATTTTTCTAATAAATCTTCTCTTGATATTTATCACATACCAAAAAGCTCCTCGTAGATTTGAATGAATCAGCTGTGCGAGCTCATGGTTATTCGCAGGTCTTTCGTTTGGGCCATCTTACCATCCACTTCTATCTAAAGACGGCCATGTCAACGGCAGATCGCGTGCGTTCAAAATCCAATAATCTGCCTTCTTCCTTTATTCTCGATAGAATTTCCCCGGTAGATATACAATCCAGTGATTGGTTTCTTTGGTATTTCAGCGTGGCATACCTCCACAAGACATCGGCTACCTGGCGTTAAATGCCTATCTATTTCCAAAACATTTCGACTGCGCATCTCACTAAGACAGCCTTGACAGGAAGTTGGTAACTTAATCTCAATTATAAAAAATATCTGCATATTAACTCACACTGACAATATATCAGCAGAGAGCCTAATTCAGCTTGCAACAATAGCCAATTCATCTTCCAACCGTCTCATACTGACGTGTAGGGGTTATAGCTCAGCCGTGTCGAAATCATGATTCAGCTGGCATAATATTTATGTGGATATATACAAAGAATGTCAATTGAAAAAGGTAAACGAAACAGCGCAGCTAGTTTGCAGTCTTTCCAGCTACAGTTTGAAGTTATTGTGTGCTAATATATAAACACATTTTCTATGCCAGGTGAAATCGCGTTCATTGCTCATGTTATGGATGTATCCAAACGAATGCCTCTGCAGTGCCGCTTTAAACAAATGTAGCCAGCTGCCGCTGCTCAGAAACAGACTGCTTGGATGTAACTAACACTCGATTTAATAGTGTCACGCACTGGCAATAGACCGCACCGTTACTGATTCAATAAAAACGCCGTTGCTCTCAGCAGAGCCATGCAGCAGAGGCAGCCAGAACCGTTTGAGATCCGGTCCACCAGTCGCAAGCCAGTGGGGCAACCCTGTGATTTGTGTCGAACTGCTTCGAGGAAGGATAATGGGGATGAATAAATTATCAAAAACATTTTGCTCATAACCCGCTAGCCTAAAAGCGAGCGAGAAGCCGGCAGCTTGGGAGTAACTTGTCTCTGGGCCTGTCAACACTGCAAGAGCCATATCCTCCAAATACTGGAGCTCTGGGCATTATCATCTGTTCTATCTTGAGCAAAGATGCTGTTATTGAGTGAGACAAACAAGTCTTTCAGATTGTTTGTGTTTAGTCCTGCAACCTCAAGACAACACAATAATGTACAGTAACTGCCACATAATGGAACACTTTAGTAAAGAGGGATATAACATAATGCAGGTGTTTCACAGGTTAGTAATATCTCATGCTAGGCCTGCGTATAAAAATGGTGGGTACACATTCTGGCAAGAATGCCCTCATCCACAGTGGCATGAATGTCACGAATGGTTTGCGAGATGAAAATGATGTAAGCCATACTATGGTACATTCAGTCACCAGACGAAGCTCAATCACCTCTATGAGAGATTTTTGGCTGCTCCTGAGACAAAGCTCATTCAACAATGCCGGATTTTTTGTGGAAGAAGGGAAACCATCCACAGTTCACATTGCTTTCATAGATGTTGTATTGAAAAGCGCTCCTGCTTCGTGGTGGCCCAACAATTCTATTACATTTTCATGTTAGTAAATTTCATCGGCATTTACCTGCAATATTGCTTTTACAAACAGACAGTGATCTCAGCCGGCTGAGTTAAGGCTCATATTTGTGCTTGTTTAATCCTTCAGGGAACGCTGCTTTTCTGAAGATGACAGCTCATCAGTTCAAATGAAGCGCCAGACGAGCAAGGAACAGACTCACTGCTTGGAGTCAGGTTGCCAAACATGGTTCGCCCAAAGGCTGCGACAGCCCCTCATTATAAACAACACGACTTAATCTCCGGCTGTTCGCTATTAAGGACAATTATGTACACAGTGATTTGTGTTGTGATGCCAACAATGTTCACAGTGTGATGGTACACAATGCTTGTTGTGCCTGTGCTCCCAGGGTCGGCAGTGGCTTGTAGAGCCTCCTCTCCTGCCTGCCAGCAACCTGACCAGGTAACGCCTGCACAAAAGATCAACTCCGGGAAAAATAAAAATATAATAAAATGGGTTCCACAGAAGCCGCCTTCATCTATTCCCGGCATATAGAATCCTAGTTAATATTGTGCCAATATGGTCCACACATGTAGCGTGTTATTATATATAAATATCATATAATTATCTTCTCAGCGGTAAGCTCTCCCGCTAATTCTTCAATCTGTAATACGCCTCGTAAAGCAGCGCAGGCAGCAGCGGAAGCGAGGCCAGCCGTTGGAGATGGCCGCTTGCCGCCCGGTCTCACTGAGAAACACCGGCAGCACACGGGGACAAAGGGCCGCAATAAGACTCAGGCCAAAAGCCCCAGACTCAAAGCTCCCTCTACTCTCATTCTCTGGCATTGGTTGTCATTCCTGTTTGGCAAGAATCGATGCAAATGATTATTACGTGTATGTGAGTCTAGTCGACTCCCAGCTTTGCCAAAGTGAGTTGTTTCAGATGACTTTTTATCAGGCACACATTCTTGTCCTTTACTCCTGATTACTCATGCCTTAGCTGTGATTACTGCTGGGTGCAACTGTATCACGACATTTTCCCACTTTCGTTCTGACAAACAGGTAGAAGCCATGTTCTGTCATCGAGCATGCATTTTCACTTTCGATTTCGAATTCGCTGGGAGCCGCTTAGAGCGGCAGCGAGCGTGGAGTACAAAGTCTCCGGTATAAATAAGATTCTCACCTTAATGAGCCAGTGCATTTCAGCTCAGTGTTTCATCTCGAATATATTAGTACTTCACATTCATCACTTGCATGTTCTCTGTTTTGTAACATAATAGTAATATATTTTATCAGTAGACTATCGAACACGACCAACTGCATAGCGAGGCATGCGATTCGGCGTTGAGAACCATTTCCAGCCAATTTCCAGTCAATAATGAGCAAACAGCAGACCGGGCGGCACGTGTGACTTGCCTGCGGAAGCTGAGGTCGCGGCCCAGCACTTGGCTGGCCTGTCTCGCCGACCGGGATCGCGCATCAAACAAAAATGATAACATTTTTATTGCTCTACCAGGGGAAAGCTGCTGTCGCAACATGGGAACACTGTTTATTACACAAATGCCGCCCATGAACAAGGAGTATTTCGACATTACTGTAGTAAATCAGTGTATCACTTTTTGAAATGGTAGAGCACACATTTGTAGAACGCTTGCCCATGCAGCTGGTATAATAAGGTCAACACAATATTGATTACATGTGTTAATAAATATTACATCTGACGTTGGTATTTCTTAGATTCATAATGTTACATAAGCCATAAATGAGCTGATAAATACCATGCTTGCCACATTCGGTGTTACAGCGCTTTTCAGAGTATTCACATTCTTCACATTTTAGTATTACAGTTCGAATAAAATTGATTAAACCAGAATGTCTGATGGTCACGCATAATGAGTCAAAGTGGGAATTATGCTTTGTGATACTTTCTTGATAATTTAATAAAAATGAATACATTGAGTCAAGTATTAACTTTTGTTGTTGCAAGCGGAAAGGTGCTCAGAGGTGCACCACATAGCTTGACTCACTCGGTACAGACATAAAGCAAATCGCTTTTGAATGACCAATCCCTGTTCGTACTAACAATACGGCCCGCATTCGCGTCTCTTAAATGGTGTTGTGCGAAATAATACATAGACTATCAAAGCACAGGAGGCCCAACGCCTATGGTGGCCTGATGGGTAAAGAAGCTGATATTGAATACTTTTGGTGCTATTAATTTACATCTTTGATGATGGTCAATACACAGAGTCACTACTATGCACCAGTGTTGCCAGAGAGGATGGACATCAAGCCAATAGTTTTAAAACTGTTAGTTTAAAGGCGCCACACACTTTTTTGCACTGTAATTTCAGAAAATATCCATAGTAGGCGCTGCCAGTAACAGTGTTTCTCACAGATTACAAGCCAGGCGAGTATTGCCGCATATTCCGCCCATTGATATTTTGCAGAATGCTTTTCCATTTCGCTTGTAGTGAAAGTCAACACTGAATAGTGGAGGTAACATACCATCTGGTTGCTGTGAATATATAACGCAAAATATTGTTTACAGCTGCTAAGCGATGGATCAAAATACATGATAGCCCTAAAGAATACTATGCTCTTTCTAAACATGTTTTCATTATATCGCTTATGGGTTACGTGTGTAGTATTAATCAATTCATTTTGAGTTCAAATATCACACAACAAAATGTGGTATGAATACTTTTCGAAAGGCAATCCACATGCTCTCCCTTCGCCGTGTACAGCATGCCTATGCCTCTTCCTGCCTGACAACTGGTGACGACTCATCGCAGTGTTGTCGTTCGGGATCATCATGGCTCAGCTCTTTGTGGATGTCATTAGACCCGGATGCCCAGATTGCTCGGGAGTTGGGCACAGCTCAATGTTAGACAGATTCTTTCATCACAATATACCGAGTACATACTACAAGGGTAGGTTGGTTCACTGACCAGAATTTGTTTCTGTTGCTGTCTATTATTGGGTATTTCATACACGGAGGTTTTCGTCTGATTGATGAGTGAGGCCAACATTAGCCACTGTTGACAACAACGCCGCCCGCGGCGTTTCGGGTGACATTTGGCCAGTAAACATGGCGGGCGTATTTGTGAGTAATAACCATTGTGAATGTTATCGAGTTGTAATCGCGTGAGATGATGTAGCACGTGTCGCTTTTTCTCTGCTCTCATATGCCGAATGTCAGACAGCCTAATTATTTAACTCTACCGATGGTCATTAGTTCGTTGTGTTAAATGGCAAATATACCTGGCTCTGTACCTATATCTTCAGCAAATCACTGTAGATACAGTGTGAGTATAGTCTATTTCTGATGACACATCAACAGCCAAGTCATTAATATGTCACTAGACAAGACTCCATTGTAAAGGAGCATCGTAAACAGCGCACTTTCACACCCTGTGAAGTTCATAACTTACCACTGCAGCCTAATAAACCAGGAAAGCCTCGCGTCGCAGTCTGAGATCACGCGCTCAGATGGTAATATATTCGAGTGCCGTCGCATTTTCCTCACTTCCTGTTGTGTTTACAGCCCATTCTTAAATGCATGAAATAAAACAAATCTTCACACCACACACAATACCCCATAATGACAAAGTGAGAAAATATACCCTTTAGCCTACATAAGCATTCAGACCCATGAGACTGAGCCAGGTTCATCCTGATCTCCATTGATCGTCCTTGATGCTCACCTTGATTTAATATTCACTGATTGACATGATTTGAATGCTGGTTGCCCCTGTCTATATAGATCTACAAAAATCAAGCCACAGGCTCGAAGGAATAGTCGGCGCACGGTGTCTGTGAAGTGGCACAAATTCTGCAGCATTAAAGGCCCCCGTTGGTAAACATACTCATCATTCTGGGGTCGGAAGAAGTTTGAACTGGTTACACTCATACGTGACGTCTGTATGTCTGAGGCCCAGCCAGAGCCCGGACCACCATCGAACATCTTGAGAGACCCGAAAGCTGGGAAGATACTGCTCCTCATCCACCAGGACAGAGCTGGAGAGGTTCTGGGTAGTAAGAAGAATGAGAAACTTCCTGTGTCAGGTGTGCTTGCTTGGGAAACATGCCAGAGAAGACCTGTAATCACTGCCGGGGCAGTGCCGCCTGAATCGCATGGGGTCGTGGTGGCTTGTTTTGTAATTTATCAATTCTAAACTCGTTTTCTGCTTGTCATTGCGGGTGCAGACAGAGGGGGAAAACAATGGCGTATCAGGGCTGTAATCTCTAACAATGTGGAAAGGCGCCAAATACTTGAACGCCCTGAATACCAATACTCTGTGCATAGCAGTGTTTCCACTGACATTTCCTCACATACCCTCACTTTGTCGTGACAAAATGCTTTCTTCATAACATGACAAACTTTTCAACGGGTGTAGTATTCTGCCAGACAGTGCCCAGAAAGTACCACTTCCAAATGCAGTTTGATTTTTGTGTTTGCACAATCACCTTCCTCCTTTTCCTTATTCAGTAGATTATGGTTGTAGCTGTATCAGATTAACAGCTCCTCATTTTATATCACATGTTTGAGTCCATTTGAATGGCTACTGACTGTGTATTGCAAAACAACAGGGCTACCGGGCCGGGCAGTACCGCCGCTCTCGTTTCCCCACAGACACCGAGAGATCGGCCGAGACGCCGTCGCCCACGGGATCAAACCACACCTATACCCGATTCACCGGCTCGCAATCCTGATCTGTGCCTTCAGCCTGAAGCCTGCGGCTT
The DNA here is from genome assembly GCF_018296145.1 of Oncorhynchus tshawytscha. Lineage (NCBI taxonomy): Eukaryota > Metazoa > Chordata > Actinopteri > Salmoniformes > Salmonidae > Oncorhynchus > Oncorhynchus tshawytscha. The sequence goes on along the minus strand of NC_056437.1, from coordinate 33,201,281 downwards.
CGCGTTCCAGCACGTTTCGCTCCTCTTGATCAGTTCCGACGGCCTTCATCTCTCACATACTTTATTGCAATCGCAACATCAAGAATAAATACATATCCAAGATTAGATATCACGGCAGAACGGTCGGCAGGACAGCGGGTACCAGTGATCGTTGCAAGATTGTTAATTGCTCTTTGCCGTTAAGATTGTCTTCTTGCTTCTGTCACCACTCACGAAGCCAGGCAGAGCAGTACACTGTAGCCTTCAACATACCGACACGAGAAGGAGGAGGATGCATCATACTAGGTAATTAGCACAGCAGCCGATTACTTCCGTGGCCTATGTAGGCCCGAATAAGTGCGTTTAGTTTAGTTCACTGGCCGACTTTCGGGTCCACAGCTACGGCATTTCACAGCACGGGAGCTTGAGTTTCAACTGAAGTGCTGGAGCTCATAATGACAGCAAAGCGGCCTAGACAGAGTTTCACCTGACGTCTCCTCGACAGGAAGTGGGGTCTTTTCAGGTCCCAGAGCATGCATATTCACTCCTGGTTAGAGAGATCGCAGACTGAGAGTACAACTATCGCGATATTGATACTTTGCGGTTACCAGCCTCATCATTTGCCAAAGCCCTGCAAACACATTTTTCAGTAGGGCCCTCCATCTGGGTGCGACTCCATGAGAATCAGCATGAAGTTAGAGCATGTCAAACGATAGCAGAGCGATACTGAGCAGCTCAAGGCAGCTACTCATTTTTCTACATTTTCCATCCAAAAAAATGATGAATAAGCGCGCTTGATTTTTGTCAAACAGTAGGAAACTTGGGGTTCAGACAAACATATCTACCAGAAAAACTACTTAAAAGGTACAAATAAGATTAATAATGTGAGTAAAGATTCATATTTGGTTTTTGGAGAAATTATTTGCCTTCCGTGTTTAGCAAACAGCTGCCTGCGCCTGCGGGCTTCTGTTACAATAATCTATTACCTGTGCAGTACACCTGTCACTAGTCATTTTTACGATCTTGCTTAGTATTCCGCGATTTAAACTCATAATTACTTGCTAGCCCGGTAATGGAATTACAGAAGAATTCGGTCATACTGCAGCCGAATTGTCTGGTGTTCAAAGCGGATCACAGTCGCATTCTCCTTCCACTGCTCTCTAACAGTTAATGTTATCGACATTCATGGACTAGAAATTTGTCAGTCGCTTCAGCCGTGATGAGTTTCGAAATCATCATATATTTCATTGTTTGAGCATAGTAGAATATTACTGTACAGCACAGTGTACTGTACCGAACATGTGATGTCCAAACTTGGGAAACAGATACATGATTTTGTTCGACTGGGATCACCAAACGAGTTTAAGTCACAGACACAGCAACAACAATGCGTAGGGATAATGCTTCCAAATATGCAAAAGAGATACTGCATATTTCTGCCGTTGTGTATACAATTACCATGAAGCAGAAGGTTAGCTCATATCCTCATATTTGCATGCATTTCTGTATGTACAAATAGCTCATGATGTCAGTCACCGTAATCTCCATTGCCAGATGTCCACACTCTGGCCGTAGGTCGACAAACACAGAGTTTATCACTCCACTTCATTTTTCTTTTATCATGCTGATTTCTCCCATCAGGAGCAGCATATTTGTTTTTACCGTGAAATCTTAGCCGGATGGAGATTTTACCTACCTGTTTCCAAATTTTTGCGCTATTGCTCAGTAAATGTGTTTATTTCAGCACAAGCCAATAGCTTCCATGCTCACAGCTGACACACACATTCAGCTGTGTGTACTTTGCCTGACATGTTCAGAGACATCATGTAATTGGCGTGACCATAGTTTGAGAGAATTCGGGATGGTGATGAAAGACGGACCGCCGACCGTTCTGCCAAACCAGCCGACAGTAATGGATGGCCTTGCGCGGGTAAAATATTACTGTGTAAAATATGACAGACATGTTACTTAATCTGCATGAAATAATATATATTTAATATGTTTTAACAACATGAAACACATAGGGTGCCCCAATATCACCAAATCGGGTTCTTAAAGCCAGACACCCTGACCCACTCACCAAATGTCACGTTACCAGACGCCTGCCGCACTCATCATGCCTGTGTCCCGACACCAGGCGTGGCAAGCACCACACTACCATGCTGACCAGCCCAGGCAAAAGGTCCTCAGCATCCACCGGCCGCTCACACAGCAACACCATCAAGTTTGCCGATAACACGACTGCGGACGATCACATTTACATTTATGCAGCCTATGGAACGTCGAGACCCGGCGGTGCGGTGCCAGACAACAACACCATCAGCAAGACGAGATTATCGCGACTGGCGTGAAAATGGAGGCGCACTTCAGCCATTGTTGATGGGCAGTATGCCGCAGCCACTAAGCTCCTCAGTGTTGGCATCACCAATGAACATGGCCACACCTCCACACAGCGAGCATTCAAGACCCTCTTCTTCTCTGCAAGAGCCGCACCATGCAGTCTCCTTCGAATAGGTTGATTGAGATGTGCCCACATTGAACCCGTGAAATGTTTGGGTTACCTGAGATGAGACCCGAGTGAAATATCCTGTGCAGTAAAGTGTCTTTCCTTTCCGTGGCGAATGCCTGGATACCGAAATTACCTATGGACTCATTTCTCTTGTTTGAGTTTCGCCATAATACGTTTCTTCTAAATAGGGCTGCAGCAATACCCTTACTCTGCTGGATTCAAACACATAGCAGCGAAAGAAATGCCACAAATTGTCTTCTTAATGCTATCACCTGCCAATGAGTCGCATTCCAGGTGATCAATTGCGAAAGCTGGTTGAGTGAATGCCAAGAGTAGTAATGCCGTTATCAAGGGCAGCGGGCGGCTACTGAAAGAATGTCACTTAAATACATTTAGATTTGTAGTTTACTTGTTACCATTTATTTCATACCAGACCACTCAGAACGAAACCCTGAATGAGGTGTCCAGAGATTTTTTTTTTTATTACCAGTATCAGTTGAATGATCAAGTAAGATTCACTTTTTAAAGTTTTTCAGTGATAAATAAATGATGTAAAAGTACTACGTGTTTTGAAAAAGATAGAAGATCTCGCCGGTATTGCTTGGGCTGAAGATTCTCTCTCTTACCTCGGGGAGTACTGTTCCCTAGTATTTGGATGGAAATCATACATCAAGCCCTGCATGTTTCAGCCGTACTCTTCACAGCCAGACGGGAGGTCAGGCCGCCAGCAACCACCTTGTTCCCTGCTCCAGGTGTTGACTTCCTCTAATTGATACCAGGGCACGAGCATTTTCATTCACCTTCCTTCAGAGATTTAGTCTCAGGACATTTATGCTCGTGTCCATGAAGGAAATCAGGTGCCTATGACCAGTTAACTAGCGTTAACACAATGACTTGAAAGTGTCACATGCAGATAGTTCATTATCTTTCAGTCACGCTAATGCTAGAAAATATCCCCGGGCCCATCACGCAGTAACCCGGGAAAGTCTGTTCAAGTATGTCACGTGCCTCGAAGTTTCTTATCATACATTTGCAAAAGGAAAACTAATTCAAAGACTGACTGTCTCGCCAAACCCGATTACCGTTTGCTGCTTGTTGCAGATTGTCGAGTAAGGAGTTTGACTCATTTCAGACATGGCTGACCTGTGCCCAGTTGAGGCTGATGTTCGAGGTTAGTTTGTCTCCTCAGGTTACTGCTCTGTCGCCTCCTTTTCCTGTACCTGCCATTAATACGCTTGAGAACTGTGTCAGCCATGGGTGTTAGTGAGATTTTTGGTCCTACTGAGCTCTCGTATCGTGTGTGATGAATGCCAGGAGACGGCGACGAATATAAGTTGGTCAATGTCTCTCCTGTCAACATCATAGACTGTCTTGGAGAAACATTTTTCAAAAGCACTCATTTTCAAATGAACTCACAGATGGCAATAAAGTTTGGTCAGAACAGAAGGTTCACCTCTTCATTCCTTCTGTGTGTTCCCCGAATTATTTTTTTAATCATTCGTACACTCACAATTGATCATTGCACCTCAGTAGATTTTCAAATATAATATCATATCTGATTGCATTGAGACATCAATGATATTAGCCATAAAATCATTCGTAGGTGGCTTTATGCCGTCCCATTCCCGACATATGACTTGTGGCTGAATGGCCTATTTCCCCTAAGACCGTTTGCCGCTTCGCCAGCTACCGCATTCGTGTCGCCCAATCTCAGTTTCACAGTTTCTACAAGTTGTGGTGGAGCTTAAACAGCTACAGCTGACACCTTGCCCTTGAGGTTTAAGTAGTTTACACTATGATTTGAACACTAGAGGCACTGGGAATGCTTCATATCAGGCATTGTTGCAGGTAGCAAGGCTTGTTGAGCCCGAGTGATAGACCACGAGCAAACACCAATAACAGTTCGCCATGACATGACACCAACGAAGCCATATGATCACCTGAACACACACACATCTACTTGGTCACTAGGGATGTTAAGTTTGTGATAGTCAGCGCCTCTGTACTGATTTGGAAGAAGAAGGGGCCTGCACAAGGCCGTTGTCACTGCCTGTTACTTTCTCAGCTCCCTGTTCGCGTTTCCCTGATGATACATAGCGATGCGCCAGACTGGGTTCTCCGTTCACAGGCAGCTGCGTGTCAGCAGCAGGTTCTGCCGGAATCATGACCCAGCACTGTGCCTCTAAGGCTCGATCAGGCCGGGATGAGGATAAGTGCTGGGGGTACCTGCTCCTTATCAGGACTATTTCACTTGAGGATGGGAGTGTGTCTAGGTGGATAGAGTGCGATCTATTTTTACTCCTCTGTCTCGTAGTTTCCTGTGTTCGGGAGAGAGAGCCAGGATAAGGCCATGTGTAATATTTCTGCTCCCAAAGCCTGAATTGCCGGCGATCGTAGCTGCCACCTCCTGAAATGCCCCCCGCCTGCTTACTCCCCAGCCAGCCTGGGCGGGATTTCACTATCTGCTCACGTCTTCACCTCCTTTCTTTCTGTTTTAACGCCATGTGATCTCAACAAACTTACCGAACAAAAATATAAACGCCAGTCACTCGCCACAACCATGCATGCATGCAGACGAAAGACGCCATGCCATTAATACACACACACAGTTGAAGTCGGAAGTTTATTATTACACTCAGTCAAATATATTTAATAGTTTTTCATTACCAAACATTAACTTGCACCTCGCTTGTAAACAAAAGTTAGGATCAACACATTTAAGAATGTGAAATGTCAGACCATACAGCTTTACTTCTTCACACATCGCAACAGAGTTACATACACTCAATAGTATTTGCAAGCACAGCCTTTACCAGCTTAATCTGGCTGCCTCGGTAGTGCCTTCACGCTTCCCACACAAATTCATTCCTCTGATGGCTGAGTCAGGTTTGCAGCCCCAGCCACATGCTCAGGTTTCTGCCCACAACTTATAGACAGTCACGATGGCCACCAATACCTGATAGCCTCCCAGCCACCCCAAGCCAATTCTGCTCACAATCCTTGAAGTAGCGCTTGAGTCGTTGCACCTATTTGAAAGCCATGACCAAAGCTTAACTTCCTGACAGATGCTCTGAGATGCCGCTCAATAACCAATATGCCTTCTGCCTCTGGTCGAATGTCATCTATTTTGTGAAAGTGCACCACGCAGCAAAGCTGCCACTCATGCTTTCATAGCTGGGATGGTGTTCTTGGTTGTGTCAATTCTTTTTCTTCCAAACATATACCATGACATATGTAATAAACAGTTCATTTCTTTGTACTATCAGTATCAGAGACATGTCCTCAGTAATGATTTGTCCATGCAAGTTGCAAATCGTATCTGACTTATTGTTTACGAGCTGCTCAGGTTACACGAGCTATAGACCACCGTCCTCGCCGCTTCGGGATTTCCACCACACAGCACACGCCTCACTTAGCCACCTCTTCCGCTGGGCGATGAACGTTAGCATTTCGCGCATCATTGCCTGGTACAGACGAACGTGGCTTCAGGTGCTGGGAATTGCTTCCAAAGGATGAAACCAGGACTTGAGGTTCACATAATGGTTCGGGAATTTTCCGCCGCTTCAGCAATTGTCACCACTGAACTAAAGCCGCATCTCCGCAATATCTGCATTACATTTGTTTGCCTTCCCATTATCAAACGATCATTTGTCATTCAGTGTTAAACATCAAACTGGTCGAATCACCTATCATTACCTGTATCGTGTCTAGAAGCTACAACATTATGGTACTCTAGCGTTAGTTGCACCCCGTTAAGCAATTCATGCCAATTAGTTAGTTGTTGCCGTTAGTTAGTTTGTCCTGACAGCAAACATTTACGTTAGCCCAGCGTACGGGTGTTCCGACATCCACACATAAAATTTGTCAATCAGTCATTTAAAGTCATCTCCTCCTTTCCAGGCTTATCCGGAACTTATATGGTGATTGGCACCTAAACCATAGTATACATGATTGGCAACATGTTGTCTTCTTCAATCATCGTTTATAACCACGAGAGAGACTGTTTGCCTTGTCCCTTGGAGACGCCAGAGTGCGTGGTGCAATAATGAATAACATAGATTCTACATTATTTGGCGACGAAAGTGGTGTGACTAAACAGCGTACGAAACTTCGACCATAAGATACAGTGAATAATCGTTCAAAATTATGTTGAAAATGACCGCGACAAACTTAATACCAAGCCAAAACTATATTTGTGCCACCAAGAAGTGGTTGAAAACAAGTTTTAATGACTAACCCAAGTGTATGCAAACCTCCGAGCTCCTCAACTCTCGTGCGTGGGGACCAGTCAATTTAAATACTAATTAGGTCATCTATGGATTACATGACTGTAGGTCGATAAGGCGATTTGTTGGTCACAGATGCCTGTGGAGTTTTAATCATCATTTGCCCAGCGTAGTGCATTGATACCCTCTTCACATACTGGGATTGCTTTGGATATGGCTCGCGGAAGGCTGTCCATCTCTGGCTGCGCCGCTGATATTGCGTAACTGAACTCCGTCGATCCGTATATTCCAAACATGCTCAATAAGATATGCTCCGAAGAGCGCAGGCCATGGAAGAACCGGGACATTTTAGTTTGCTCACCTTCCAGCATATGTGGGGTTACGCATTATCGATGTTGAAACATGAGTGATGGCGCGACGGTCGGCACAGTTATCGTCGTAATTTCTTGCATTCATTAAGCCATCGATAAACACCAGCGTCCTCGAAGTGCTCGCCGATACTAACTGGTCGTCACACAGCACTTCGCCACAATTCTAATATCAGCAAACGGCATTGCATTCACGCACAATACGGTGCGGCTGCAGGCTCAGCGGATATCAGCCAGTTCTAAACAACATTGGAGGTGGCTTATGCAGGAGAAGCCCTGGGGTCTGTTTCTGCCAGAATACGCCTGTCAGCCTCAGAGCCAGCATGCTCAATGTACGCCTTTCAATTTGTGACATTCAGGCATGTTTGTGTGTCAAACTGCACATTTGAGAGCGGCCTTATTGACTCAGCGGTGCACCTGTGTGGCGATCATGCCAGCGACCGCCGCCATATGTCACTCGTCAGTGACGGACATCTGGTAAAGAGAACTGCTCACTAACAGGATGTCACTTGCGCACGTAACACGGCGTAAATGTCTTGCGCATATGACCATTTATTCTTACAGCCATGAAACACTTATCTCCAACATTTAATATGTATTTTTTATCTTTTTTCTACCTTTACTTTGTATTATTCAATTGAAGCTCAGCTAACCATCGCTGCAATCCTCATGATCACTGAGAAGTGAGTCAGAGTCATGCCTCAAATACGACTCCCAACAAGCACACTGTGCCGTTTGCCTGGAAATGCCATACGCTGGCAACAGCTCGCCTGCCACAAGGAGTCGCCAGGCACGATGGGGACATCCGGCACGGTGGGACAAGACACCTCGGCTGGCCGTCCCTCCCTAACCTGATGACGCCACACAGCACCAGTCATGGGCTCCTGATCGCAGGATGAACCCGGGTCTGTAGACTCCTCAAGCACTGTGACACAGTGCCTTAGACCGCGCGCCACTGGGAGCCAACACCTTACATGTTGCGTTTATATTTTTGTTCAGTGTATATTTAAAGATCAAACACCAATTCTAAGAAGAATCACAATAAGCTGCTTTATCTACATCTTTGCATGTTTGGGAAGATAGGGCTACAGTACAATGTGGACAGATGAAGCCTGACAGGCTAGTGGTCGCGTCTACTGACCTTATGCATTCAGTGAGGGCCACAGGCTAGTGGTCAGCGATCTGCCGACGCCGCCACGCTCAGCGTCTGCAATCTCCCAGAGGCGTGTGATGGATTTACAGCCTCATCTGACAGCCATCTGTCTGTGCGTGCATGGTTTTACTATCACTTGTGGGGACATTTCTCTGGTCCCCACAAGAACAAAGGCCATTTAGGTTAGGTTAGGGGTTTGTGGTTAAGGGTTAGGTTAGGGGAATATTAGTGGGATCAATTGTCTGGTCCCCACAAGGATAGTAAACAAATGCGCGGACAATATCGCACTGTCTCATAGACCCAGCCTCCACAGGACACGCAGTTTCCATGTTAAACTTCCTAGTCCCTATGACGTATTACCAGCTTGGCTGGGAATGTGAGATAACAGAAGACATCTGACGATCTGTTATTTTACCACTTCCGTCACACCGCGACGCGACCACCATGGAATGCTGGAGCTCAGTTAACTAAAAAGCCATTTTGGGTCCGTATTGGTACGCCCACACTATTGTTCAACTTAACTCGCGTCTATACTCCTATTGACTCTAAATGGGATTTCCTTCTGTTCTTTCACCAGCTTGAAATGTACTTCAATCGGCAGTATTGTTGTAGTTTGAACTACTGACATTCATACCATTACTGGTTTTCACTACCAGTTGGCATTGTGTGCCTAGTACCTGTTCGTTGTAACTGTTACATTTTTCTGCCAGTGAATGAAGATGACACAATCATTACTAGCAGCAGTTCTTCGACGTATAATAGCGCCAGTATTCCTTTCACTAACTACCAAAGACTCTGTTTTTCTTAAACAAGGTAACATACCGGAAGTTCCTAGTGCTACCTTTCTGATGCTTCACCAAACCTCGCCCTCTCTCGTCTCACCGGCTGCCGTCTGCGTTTGTTCATCGCGTACTTCGGGTTGCCTGGCCTGCCATCAGCCTCGTTCATCTCTCAGCCTCGTACGCCAGCACCCGGCATTACCGCCAGCGCTGTTCGTGTGTTCACGAGCACAGGAGTGGGGAGGAGGAAGAGAGAGGGGTGCGCCACTGACTGTCCAGGTGCCAGCAATGACCTCCTTCTGTTCTTCCCCATTTACCCACCAGTTACAGTCTCAAACCACTGCACCGGGAGAGCACGAGAGTTCTCCTCTGTGGACAGTTTGAAAGTCAAGACTGTTTCTGACACAAAGTCAAAGCACCACACACGTGCTGGGAGGAGTTAGCACCGAAGCTTCAGTAGCTTGTGCGGTTCAGCCCACAGAAGTCGCTGGGAGTGCGAGGAGTCCTCGACAACCCCTCCACTACCGGCACTGCCCTCAGGTCTCCGGCTCACGCCAGCTGGGAACAACCGTCTTACGCGTCAAGCACCAGATGGATGCCTTGTAAATTCCTCTGCCGCCACTTCTAGATGTAAACTCAGATCTTCTGACGGCAAAGCTAGATGGAGAGTAGGCGTGCAGTTAGCTTCATTGGTTATTGCAAAGGTTAAGAACGTAGTGCTCTTGTCTCCAGACCGAAGAGTCGGGCAATTAAAGATGATAATGGTTGCTGCTTCGGCAACAAGCATCTGATTCTCCCGTATCACGGTTCAGGGAGTCAATGGAGCAGCAGGCCCGCCTGATTACCGACCACGTGTGCGTGTGTGTGCGTACATTAGAAAGCCGTCGCACACGCTATTGTTTCAGCATATGCCGTTGTCTGCTGATTAGCATATTACTTCTTAACAGTGTCGGTTTTGTTCAGGTTACATGTGCTGTGTGGCCTCAATACTTAGCCAGTTACTGCACAGCCTTTCCGCAACACACGCCAGGGCAGTAGAGACGGCTGCTGGCAATCATGTAGAAACAGCGCTGAATCATGATGATGTCCTTTCCTGCCCATTGTCAGCTTGTAATTTAATTTCGAAATACTGATGTCTTTTGTCCAGTGGGACTGCTTATTAATTTCATAGCATGCGTTTCATGTTTGCTTAATGTTGTAGTGGGGAAGTAAAACATAAGTCATTTGTCACTATACTACTGTTCCTGAATTCGATGACATTACCATGCGGGTACTGGCTAAGCCGAGCACCAGCCGTACAGCCAGCCAACATTAAACAAATTGAGCCAGAATACCGAGATATGTTACAAATTGGATTATTGTCGTTGGGGAGATGTTGGCGGCCAAAGTACCATGTTCAATAGTTTCTAGTGCCATGAAGTCATGCCCGTAATGCATATGAGGAGCTGATTGTTAACACGGAAACACAGAGGTGCCCAGAGTGAGTTGCTATCGGTTAGGTGCAAGACAGTAGCTCTTCACTATTCATGCCAGGCCCAAGACGCTTAGTTCAGCAGAGCAGCTTGAACAGTAGTCTGCACTTCAATCTGCGAAAAATGCCGTTGTCGCTGCTGGTTCAAAGTGTCTCTGTTGAGCCGAGGGCTTGGTCGCCGGAAGAGCCCCATCTATTGCGCCCAACTTCTTTCTGAAAAATGCCTTTATACACGACCAGTAGTGTTACTATTTACCCCAGGTCACCAGACGGTATCTGCCGTTCAGGTGAGCAGATGCCGTCTTCCCATCAGATTCACAAATGAGGATTGTCAAACACACTTCGTTTGTTGTCACTCAATTCTTTTCTGGATACATTCGTAATACGCTTTAACTCGGCGTTTGAACGACGGACATTACCACACACTTTGCATCCAAAAGCACCAACAAAAGTCAACACACACGCAAAATCACGCCATCGCGCCACGAGCGCCGTTCTTCACTACCGCGACGCGCTGGAAAGCTTCCTAGCAGCCTGTCCTGCATCACCAGCTCCAGTACATCTATACACACCGAGTTCTCTGTGCCCTCGCCATAGTCAGGGCCACATCAGAGGTCTTGGCCTGGCAGAGCCGAGCAGGGCAGATAGAGATTGTCGTTAGCTTCTAGCCGCCAGTTTATTAGCTGCCTGTTGCCCAGTTGCTGCCGCCATTTCACTGCCGCACTGTCCACTTCCTACCTAAGATACCTCGGGACAAACGTTCAAAGACTTGCCGCCAGCCGTCCATTATGAAATATTGTAAGTCGATAAGGAGATAAGAGAATACAACAGTGCTCCACCACTAATAGAATGTGCTCTACTGTGATGATGCTGTTCACGTTGTTCACTATTTTTATTCGTACGCGTAGCACTGAGTAGCGTGTAACATGCTCCGTGCTAGAAAACCGTTTTCAGTTGCTGCGTAGAAAGGTAATAACAGATGAATATGCTGATCGACATTGCTTTCATCACGAATCCGAAAACATGGCCTTTAGCCGTTGTCACTCGGCACTTTCACCAGGACGTTCACGTCTCTATCTCCAGGCTCCTGCCGATCTCAGTTTTGTCAGCAGACTTCTTCCTTTCAGTAGACCATGCCTCTTCTCAATAATAGCATAAAATTTTCTCGTAACATCACTTTCAGTCCCCACTTCCTTCCCCGCTTGCCTTCTCTTCTTTCAGCATAAAGAAGAGTCGCCGCAGGATCAGTTGTCAGGAGACAGATTCTCCACGTGCCGTTGGTAAAGGGGTTCAATCGCTACTTCCATCTGGGGAGAATCTGGGCTCTGGGAGCACACTCACAGGGTGGACAGCCAGGACAGAGTAATATAGAGGGTGTTGCCAGGTGGGGTTAAATACGGGCTTCACGCTGGTGGGCCATACCCTGCTGGGAAATGCCAGTCAGACAGACACTTGGGTGGGGGAGAGATGTCACATAGGGAAGCAGATGAACAACATTGAACAGTTTTTAATTAGTTAACAGTGCAGCTCCTCGCTCACTGTTCCTCCTCTAGATCACATTGGTCACGTTAAATAGGAGCAGGCAGTTCTGGGGCTGTGGCTCGTTGTTTCTGTAGTGATTGTGTATTTACCAATATTTACCAGCAGGTTCGTTTTTCTCATAGCGGTCCTTTCGGAGACCGTAAATATTTCAATTTATTAGCCGTTAGAGACCAGAGTCGCTGAAAGCCAGGCGTTACTCTGAATAAGATAGACGAAATCTCATTGTCTGGTGGTTCAGCAGCCGACGGATCACCAGCAATTTTCCGCCAGATGACGAAGACATTGTCGCTCTACTATATTGGTAATCAGTTTATTGGGCTGGCACAGGCACGTGGGTGTACAGGAGTGCCTGGATACAGCTGCTAGCCGCAGATACTGGGTTACATAACACACCCCGTGCCTTACTGTTGAGGCCACATTGATTACGCCGCACACACAGGCCTCAGCCCAATAAAGCGGGAATAAGACATTTTCCAATACTTTCGCCTGTGTGTTCAGTGCCACCGCGGGTCTCTCTGTCTGTCTGTGTCAGTGTTATGCAGGGTAGGCTGGCCTTAGCCATTTCTGGTGTGCGGGTGTTGGTAGCGAAGTATTATGTACCCAGCTGCCGGAACACTACGGAAATAGCAGAACGGGGCCTCTTCGGAGTAGCGCTGTTCCACTCTGCTTAGTAAGCAGTTCGTTGTCCTCATTGTTATGGCTTTGTTGCCATGAAAGTGATCTGGCATACGTCATCTTCATTATTGTCCGTAACAGACAGTTTCCATTGCAGCCATCTGCTTACTCCCAGAATTGATTTTTCTTTTTTCCATTCGGCACAGAGCCGTCGTTGTATACCATGATGCCACACTTTTATTTTATTGCCGTTTGTTAAAATGATTTTGTTTATGTTATCTTCCAATCTTCCATTACAGTACTCTGAATGGCTCCATGAACGTCATCTGCAGCGGCATGTAAAGTGTGAAGATGCTGAATGTTCTTCACTTACATTAATACGGGGATTTTGTTATGGCAGATTACCATAATCTTTCACTGCATTTTTAGCGTGGCTATTGCTGGCTAATCACCAGACACCTCCCGGCTTTCGTACCCAATGTTTTATGGAAATTACGTCTGGTATTGAGGGAGGGGGCGTGAGATTTCCAATGTCAAGCCGACTACTTTCCTTTTACTTCGTAGCTTGAGGCACGTCGCCACTGGGAGTAGGCGTCACTCAGGAGGGAGAAGGGAAGAGGGGGTAAAGGGAGGCAATTTGTCAGAACTGCCAACAACCGACATCCGGCTCAGGGGGATGTACATAGCCAATTGGGCCCAGCCTTTCCGCTGAGTCCTCGACGGGAACTTCAACCAGGCCTGTTCTTTTACGCTCGTTACGTTAGGATAGGGGAGGTAGTGCCACATCACCTCTTCATCCGAACCTCTCATGAACACTACCGGTTAAACAGATAATGGCATATCATCACTTCTTTCCTGCGCGTGTTGGCGGTTGGGCGGGGGAGAGACGTCCGCGGAGTATCAACTGTAATAAAGACAAAGCAGTTCAAGGTCACGAGAACCCAGACTGTCAGACCAGATGCCATTGGGTCGATAAACAAAAACAGAGATAATTCTCGATAAACAGTTCAGGTGAATGGAATTTGCTTTGAAATGGCTGTAGGCTGGGTGTATATCATTGTGGTATCAGGACAGAGATAACAGACATTCACTGATGCCTGATGATAATGCATTGCTAGCTCTGAAACATATAGGACAAAGTCAGGTTTTCTGTGTTACCTTTGATAGATAATACTATTCACTTCGTGCTTTCTATTGCTCACTCGGCTAGCCAGTGCCGTCAAGTCAGACGAGTCGCCAGAACAGGCGATGAGTCCGTGAGAATAGCTACCGCAGCAATGTACCATGGCCGTTGTGAATTATAGCCCAGATCTCATAAAATGCCGGAAGCCGCCCGTTGTTGGCGTGGTGACTGGAGACAGGCTGCGTGGCGTGATTTTCAGAGGAGTTATCGGTCACTCAACTAGTCAACATTAAACAGGCTTCCGAGGCAGCATCATTGTGCCGATTACCAATCAATGTGGCTTCAGCTCCTACACGACACGCGATACCTGCGGGTTTGCGGGAATTCCACCCCATTGCACAGCCTACACCTCCTGCTGATGGCGTGCGTGCGTGTGTGTGCGTATATATACTGAGTATATGAGAGTTTCAGTCACCATGGAAATTGCTGAGAGCCAGGCAATGCCGCTATTATCGCTTTTGCTTCACGACGCGGCTAATTTGTTTTTTCCGCCACAGTTATTGGCTGAGTTAACGTCACACAATGCACGTGCCCAGGCCAGCCAAACTCTCCCACGTCACCTCCATCATGCAAACATGGAGAAATGCATATGATGCAGCCGATTCGGCTGTTGTAAAGGATTGTTGCCGACAGCGCGGGAGTTATTTCTGTCAAAATTCACCAACATCACGGGCTGACAAAAAGAGACACAACATCGGATTTAGCACCTCGGGAGGCCAGCGCCTGACCAGACGAAGGACACTGGTTTCAGTGCACAGGAGAAGATAGTGACCAATGACTTTCTGGTAGGGAATGTTTCACGTTATCAGTCGTTGTGTTGTGCCTCTTATTTTCAGTTACAGTCGCTCGCTAGCCCATTTGTTTTCAGTCACAGTCGCGTTCTTTTTAAAGCTCATTTTTATTTGTTGTTATCGGCAGCCTGCCAGCTCATTTGTACATAGTCGCTCGCCAGCTCATTTATTTCAGCAGTCAGCGTTCGTTAAAGCCTGCTTACTTTGTTAGCACGCTGCTCATTTATTTGTTACAGTCGTTTTGTGTAAGGTTGCGTAAAGTTCATTTTCAATGCCGGTAGGGTTGTCTGCTTCACGTACGGAAGCACCCGCCCACTGTACGTAGCACCTGCTCATCAGAAGACTAATGTACGTATACCCAGCCAATAAAATGCAGCACCTACTAATGTGTCAGACACCTGCTCTGGGCCGTATCGTATACTCATTCAATGAACGGGTAGACCTCGTTTCGTCAAACAGAAGGCCTGCTCACGTAAATGCAGTGACTCGCGGCTTGCAGACGCAGCGTTTGAGCTCATGCATGTACCGATATCTGTACCAGTCCGCGCCTATCAGTCCAGAAATTAAGGCATGTTATGACACTTCCTTGAAGTCTGAAGTGAGAAACATTCGTAACACACGTAACATTCCCTCCACATTGTTCTCCACAGGTAAGACAACTGATGAAAGTATAGTCGAGAAACGCCAGCACAGCAAAGTTTTTATAAAAGCACTATAGTTTCATAAACACGATAAATGGCTTCAAAACAAGCCTGTAAACCATATTTCATGCTCTGCAATGTGAATGGATGGTTGTCACAGTGCCACATTACCTTATAGCGCTGATAAGCGGTTATACGATACTTCCAGAGCATCGCATGCAGCGCTTCATGAAGAAACCCTTCAAAATTTATGACCAAATTTCTTTTCGTTGTTCGTGGAGGCTCTAAAGCACTAATGTGCCTCCTAATAAATCAAATGTATTGTTACATACAATATATTTAGCAGATAGTTATTATGTAGCAAAATTCTGTACACTTGCCCAACAGTGCGGTAGAATAACATCACAACAATACACACACTAAAGCAAAGAATGAATTAAGAAATTCCATAAATATTAGATCTTATATCATGTCGAGTGGCATACAAATATAGTACAGAATACAGTATACATATAAGATGAGTAAAGCACTATGTAAACATACAGGTACAGATTCATCATGTATATAGGGCAAAGAGTCGCGGCGGTTGAGTAGTCAAGTGGTGTCGCTATGCTATTTAACAGCGACCTGATAGAAGTTGGCTTCCGTATTGTCCTGAAGCACATACTGGCTGACTTCTGATGATATGTCGTGGCTCAGGCTGATGACGGCTTGGCCTTCTGCATCTACAGGTGTCAGATGCTCTGAGTGGCAGGCAGTGCCTCAAGTCAGACGTACCACTCCGGAGAGTCTCGCGACGTGCGGTGCAGCTGCGCTGGGACAGCAGATGCAGCTCAAAAGCACGTTATCACTGCGCATTCGTAACGCTTGCAGGAAATCTGGGCCGTGCCGAATAGCCTCCCGAAGTTGTTATACCACAAGCGCCTCCTTCACACACTGTGCGGTGGAACACGTGTACGCCGACTGAGCACCGGGCAACTCGTCGACGAGGGGGCGCAAGCTTCTGCCGCTTCCCCGAAGTTCACGATCACCCTTCGCTTTTTACAGCACACCGCCAGGGGCCTTCACCGTTGGTAATCAGCCCACAATGCCGTCTGCAACCTGACAGCTTGGGAGCGCATACCACGAAACATGGGCGTGATTACGGTGATTAGCCGACCGCGCCCTGTAGGGCTCTCGATCAGCGCGTTTCCTGGCCCGCTCACTCAAAGAAGGTCAGAGTCCCAGACAACAGTGGCGATGCATCGTCAGGCCCGATGAGCTTGAAGGGTACTGAGGTGCGTTCGTGTAGAGTCAGTGTTTATTTCTCAGCCCATTTTGAGCTCATCAGCCCGTTGGTAATCTCAATGGTCCAGCGTAAGGGAGCGCATACAGCTCACTTTCTGGTGATCAGTGAAATTGTGAGTATGTTACGAAGAGATGGAGAACACTGCGCATTATTGAACGCAGTTAAATTTCAAAGCGTGCTTGCTGGCACGTTTGCCGTTTAATAGCTAACAGCTGGTCGGGTCGCTAGCACGTTACCGCGACGCGGTGTGAACTGATTACTTGCTTACTTCAGGGTTCATTGCTTTACCTAGTTAGCTTTATGTTCCTAAGCTGCGCGTACCGTTAGTTGGCAGCTAACGCTGCCGGCCGGTTTTGCCGATGTTACTTGTAATTTCGCATCGCTACTTTCTAAGCCATATCTGTCGATACCTGGTTGGTTACCCAGCACCGTGGCATTGTTGGTACTGTTCATTGCCACAATCCGGGCCAGCCGGCTGGCTCGTTAGTTAACGTTACGGATGTGCATAACACCGCGGCGTCGCGTCAGTGGGGTCGCCTCGCAAAAGCG
This sequence comes from Oncorhynchus tshawytscha, assembly GCF_018296145.1. Classification (NCBI taxonomy): domain Eukaryota; kingdom Metazoa; phylum Chordata; class Actinopteri; order Salmoniformes; family Salmonidae; genus Oncorhynchus; species Oncorhynchus tshawytscha. Next base: position 33,184,187 of record NC_056437.1, on the reverse strand, counting down.
CAATGAAATAGCCAGCCAGCAGAGCTGGTTAGGCTGCTTTCATGTTATTCATGGGAAAACAATCATTGGCCGTAGCGCGAAGCGCGCAGTTCTCGATGCACCCAGATGGGGTGGGGCCAGCCAAGTGGGTGCGGCAGATAGCAATGTTACTCAGATACCAAAACATACAGCACATTTTCAAAAGCAGGTTGCAAACATCGTAATATTTCATTAAAATTAAATGTAAGTTTCAGATATCATTTGTAAGAGTCTCTACTTATCAAATGCAAAAATTTAAAAACACTCACTCAAATTCTGCCACATATTGTCACACAGCCCTGGGGTATGAACAAAGAATTCATCTGAAAGCCAATGCCGGTGATTATCGCCGCTGATATCTCAAAGAGCTGGGCCGTATGTAATAACATTGTAAACATCTGGTTAATAATGCAAGAAATAACACACAAATACTGCAAAGTTGTTAGATAGAGCAGAGCAGTTTGGCCCGTCTGCGCATCTCCTGCCTTCTCAATAAACGACACACAGGTTGCTTTGCTGGCAGAACAGCGTAGCAGGGGTGTATGATTGATGAAATCACCGTCTGACTGCTCATGGCCCTCATCTGTACCCCAGCCCAGTTCGCTTACTTTAGATTATAGACTAGTTTTGTGTGTGTGTGTGTGTGTGTGTGTGTGTGTGTGTGTGTGTGTGTGTGTGTGTGTGTGTGTGTGTGTATCGCCATTGCCAGTGTGTGTGCACTGGCCTGATTTGTTTCACCAGGTCAGGTAAAATGTTTTCTGTACACAAATACTCAGTTATTGAATTATACACGGTCATTATCGACATAAACAGTTGCACCAGTTTAAAGCCGCGTTTGAAAGGCTTACCGACCGTCGCGCGATTTTGATGTATGCAGCATGACAACGCGGGATCATGGCATGTCAGGTTAAAGTTTTATTTTCGAATGGTAAATTAGTTTCGTTGATCACTAGAAAATATGTTTGTCTATTCTAAGAATAACCATGATGCCTGATTGGGTGACAGAGCTACACTTTTTATTTATTTATATTTTTATATTGTTGCCCTGGTATTCGGTCTGCTTTTATTATAACCTCTTTCCCGTAGTTCACATTTGCTAAAGATGTTTGCCTTATTGAAGTAGTATTCTGACTCATAATAACAATTTTATGAGCTGCTCTACCATCTGAAATAATTCAGTAAAATATTTTAAACCTAACTGTCATGAAGTTATGACTCTAACGCCATTATTCTTGTTAATCATACTCAAATAATGTTGTTTATTCATTCATACTGTATTTATCCAAACCATAAATTGAGCAAAAACCTACCTCAAAGTATTGCATACAGTCAAAATCAAATTTCATTATTTTTCAAACACATGATAGTCGCTTAAATATATATATTTTTTCTCTAAATAAGATTTGCTGCAGCCAATTAAAAAGGTCAAATGCATATTCTTGTGTCAGTCAGCAATAATCTAACATTCTGTTTGCCTGGTGAGTACTGCACTGAATATACGCTTCTCTACAAATCGTAAACATTTGCTATTTGAAACAATACAGACGCTTATCCAGAGTTTGTCTCTTATACCTGTTTGTTTGTCGCCGGGATTGAACCAGCCACACTTTGTTGTCATTCGCTTCCAATCACTAGGCCAAATAAGCTTTTACCGCTTTTTTGTAATAACAGCGATCTAAGCTGTCTGTCTATAAAACGTTCTTTGCTTGTTGAATAACTGGGAACCATACGTCATTCATTAATATGTAGTAGGTATTAGAAAATTAACACAGATCTCATAGAAGAACACAAATTCATAAACACCTTCGTTACCATCTCTCATGCTACTACTATTCGTGCTAGTTAATCCTGAATCTATTTGCTAATAGTGTGAAAACAGCTGAATTGTTATGAACACACTCTTTCTGCATCTCCAACCGTTTGAAAGCATGCTAGCTCATTCACCAGATGTTGAACAGTGGCCTACCTATTTTCAGAATAAGAACAAGCTGGCACCTGTTATATTTTATGCTTTTTGCATGTTATAAAACAGACCAGTTGTCGGCATAACAACATTTGCCTGACAAAAATGCGTTAGCGCGGGTGTCATATTACTATCTAGCCAAACCAGCATGAGTTTTCTTCAGAATGAATGTTTATTGGCAATATTCAGCCAGTAGTAGCCTGCTTCTGCTGAAACTCTGAGGAGATGAAAGATTTAAATTTTCTATCTGGTGAGTAAATAATGTTCAATGTGCTATAACATGAATGATAATAGGATCAACCTTCGTAAATAGCCATTTGAATGCTAATGTGATCTCTCATCTAGCCAGCCAGAGTGGGCAGAGGCGGGCTTGGGGGTGCATGCGAGAAAGAGACAAGTGAGATGTTTTTCCGCCAAAATATCCAAAATACCTCTCAATGTATTTCTATGCTTATTTTGAACATAGTTCACTGCCTCCTGACTGGGACAATAACTGCCAGCAGTGGCGGAGACATGAGCATCTTGTCATGGCATAGCCAGATCTCTGGCGGTAAGGTGCACAGTGGCAGAGGAGTGTCGAGCACAACCAAAAGACAACATGAAGAAGTGACATAAATAGCCAATAAAAACAAAAAATACAAACTCTGATTCTGAGACAGCTGTGTTGTTTGAATATCGCGAGAACATAATATTTGGAATTATTCTTATGTAGTCAGCCTGGCTCAAAGCGCCTACATCTCTTCTACCGTACTTCATTCAGAAAGGATTGATAATTAGTTAATTATTTTAAGATGGCTGGGTGAGACACACATAGTCGGACATTTTCCCCAAAGTAGCCAGTGCTCTGCTCTCTTCTTGTGGGGGTCGTGATCATTTAAGATACCATTGCTGGAGGTGGAAGGCAGAACGAGCAGCCAGGCGAGTAGAGTTTGAGCACAGCAACCAAATGAAAAATGCATTCGTAAACAATGTGTCCTTCAATTAGGATGATGTCATCCTTCGTGAGCAGGATGAGCGAAACAACTGGGCATCTACTGCAAATATTTTTATGACTGGCATACGCCCACACAAAAAGACACTTAAAGCCAGCTGACTGTGAAAGCTCACCGTATTACAATTAATATGATCATATTTCGGGATAGAACACCGGAAAGTTGCTTAACCGAAACATATGGTCACCTACTAGATGGAATCTCGATTTGTTTTGAAGCTAACATCATAGACTTAGTCATTTACCCGATCTGCTTTCAATGCTAATGGAATGCCAACAGCGTGTGCTATTGTACACGATCTTCCTCTCCCCTCTCTCGCAGCCGAGGTCGCCCATGGCCTGAGATCACATCTCAGGGACCACGTCCAGGCCAGAAGTGTCGCTGGACTGTCAGCTCCTGGCTCGTGCTGGCTTCCACGAATGCTTGCTGGCCTCTCGACAACAGAAAGCATATAGCGGTATTAATAGTCCTTCCGAGTGGTGCTTGTTCTTCCATCCACGAAAAAATTAGTTATTCCTTCTGGCATGTCAGAATTCATCATGAAGGTGTTGGAACCATCCGTTTCAACAGAAGTGTTATGAGAAAGCTGGGAATAATAAAACCACTGACATTGGCTTCTTTAGCGGCTTGTACGTCAGGGTTTTGAAGGATTACACAACGTTCCTGTAGACATTCTTAAAACCATTTTGTCAACAGTGTTCAGCGACATGCTGACGGCGAATGCATCGCTCGTCCTCTGCCGCGCTGACTTTCACCGCGAGCGAGGGTGGCGCAGATGCATCTTATAGCACAACAGTTATTGAGCTTGTGTTGTCGTTCTTCTTTACAGAGAGGAGTCGCGAGCTTTCTCGTCAGCGTTCGTATATATCGGCGCCATTTCGGTGATGAAGACTGTTATCAATTAGCCTAATGGAACTGTGTTTGAATTTTCAATTTTGCGGTGATACGTAGCTCATAAATTGTCATCGCAGATGATGGCGTTCTCCTTTCGAAGAGCACAAAATATAACTGTCCCACTGACAGGTTGACCAAATGCATGAGTTTCGATATGTTCCTCGGATGAGCTCACAATACAGGCAATACTCGCCGTCTAATCATTCATCCCAAAACATGGGCATAGCATGGAGTTTGCCACTTTTCGCCGTTAGTAACACCACTCTTCGCCAAAGGCTTTCCACTGTATTGAACATTGCGCGGTATATTCAAATACAAAGACAGTGAGTCGGCACTTATTGGGCATTAGTCTGACAGGCTACCCACCACTTCAGCAGTACCGATGTGTTGAGATCGCTTCGTGCAGGCTCAACGTCGCTCCACACGGTCCACAGCTATTTCAAGTGGCTGCTGTGGGCGCACATGTTGGCCGTACTACTCACAAAGCTGAAAGATGAACGCCCAGATTGTCATTGTGTGCCGTAGCATTACATTTCCTTTCACTGTGGGCCTAGCCAGAACTGGCCAGTTCAACGATGAACAAGCCTCCTTTCTCCACCTCTTTACAAGGCTCGCACATTTGGGAAGGTGTATGCTCTTCCCAGTAGGCCTGCCAAACACAGATTCATCCAGCTGATCGTGAAGCATGATTCGTCACCCGCAGCAACATTTCAGAGTCTGGTCGGTGTTGGTGCTTACACACCGTTAACGCCAGCATGGTGATCTTAGGCCCGCGCTGCCGGGCAATGGTAACCATTGCGAGTCTTCCAACAAACAGTTATTGTGCTGACGCCTTGTTTGAATAGGTGAGGTTGCACTGACGGTATTTATTTTATGTTCTTTCAGCATCAGCATGTAGCTCAAAGTTTACTCACAACAACAGACTTGCAGTTGATCGGGCTGCTTGACTTGTCTGACTGTTGGAGTTGGCACCCTATGACGTCACTGCAAGAACACTTACTGCCAATGCCTGCTCCATGGAAGGTATGGCTGTGTGCTCACTTTACACTACACACGGGTATGGTTGAATAAATCCACTCACTTGAAGGATGCAATCATTATTGCTCTCTTTATATATACAAAGGATGTCGAGAGTTTCTCATTGGCAAGCGTGCATGAATAGTCATCACTGTGCAGTTCTCCACCCTGCCATTAGTGGAGGCTCGTGGCTATCACAGGTGTTGACTGCCTGGCGAGGACAGAAAATGGTGAAAACTGGTGAAAATTATACAGTACTTCCTTTATAGCTATTTGGGGTGAAAATAGTAGCCTGTCAATAACAAAGTTTCACACTTGCCATGTACCTGTTGACAATGACAGAGGTCAAACGTCGTTTCACACTGCCGGCATTTTGCCCATTCACGCAGATCTTCTTCAGAGCAGCGATGTTTGGGCTGCCGTTGGTAACACGGACCACTTCTCCAAAGATATTTTTCTATAAGGATTCGGAGACCGGCTAGGCTCAGACGGATATGTTTACGAAGTCACTTTTCGTTGCACTGGGTGGTGTGTCTGGGATCATTGTCAGGTTCACCCAGCCACGCTTCACCTTAATGCCCTGCCGTGAGCGAGGGCTAATTCTCAAAATCTCACGAGAGCCGGCCCCATCTCTTCTCATGGACAAGTCATCCACTCCCTAGAAAACAGCCTCAAAGCATGATGCTCTGCCTCACACAGTATGGTGTCTTGATGCTGTAACCAGCATTTGTCCTTTCAAAGAAGTACATTTTGTTTTTCATCTGACCATACGATTTTCCCGTCTCTTCTAAAGTTCAGACGGCTGACATCTTAGCAACGCAGATTTGAGTCCGGCGCGCAGTGTGTTTATTGATGGCAGGGTTTGTTACTGGGTCCCAGCTTCGCAGGTCATTCATTAGTTCGCTTGATACCATCGTTTGCATCATTGACCATCGTGCGAGATCATGTGGCAGCCCCAGATCGATATCAGCGGTGTCTCTGAATGCCCTTCCATTTCCTAATACCTTCCCACAGTTGATTTTTTCACTATTGCAGACTGTTCTTCTCAGCCTATGGTGTCTATAATTTTGCTTGGCCATAGTTAGCCTGGCGAGACCGCCCTGGTGGACAGTGTGCTCTTATATTGATACAACAAGTTTCAAACAGGTGTCATTAATATAGGTGGTCTAGCGGGAGATTGCAGGTCTAGCAGCCTGTGAGTACAGAAATCTTGCTTGTTTGTAGTGACTATCGATTTATTTTTCCACCGCACTCTGCAAATAATTATTATAGTCTTAAATGATTTTCGATTTTCTTCATTTGTTCGTCTGTTGAAGTAGCCTATGATGAATCAAAGATTCTATCTTATGGGAGAATTTTTGTATTAATTATGGCCGATTCTGCTCACAAATTTCATGAAAATAGTCAAGTCATCTTCTTTACTATATTTAAAGCGTTATAAAATATCTCCACATGGGCTTGAGTGTATATCGCTCTTCAGTGGCATCGTACAAGGAGCGTGCGTATAGTGTTTCAGGGGGTGTGCCAGTTGTTTGACCACCACTACTCGTACGGCAAGCCGTGCCGTGAGACTCACAGGTCATCCTCTGTAGTCTGGAGGCATGGGGGCACACAAGGCCGCCGAGACAGACATCCAGCATTCATGCATTGCCCGAGACATGTACAGAGCATGCAGGACAGACTACCCGGGAGTCTCCCACCGCTCCCAGCCCCTCTGCATCCTCTCTGATCTCTCTTCTCAGCATGGCTGAGTTTTTCTGTTGTTGTCCAGGGCTAGAAGAAGATCAGTAGGTTTCCTCATTAGTTGCCACCATCTTCACTCCTCCTCCATTGTCTCTGGCCGGTTTTTTGGGAGTTCAGAGAGCTCTTATTTAAGTACCTACTTCGTTTACTAGAATGGGAACCACTGCCGACACTGGGGGATGGGTGGAAGAAGTGCATTTCCCAAAATAACATTATTATAGCCGTTTCTCAGGCTTGACATTTGGGTGTGATCTATGTGATTATAACTGTGGTAGGGTCCTTGTTGCGGGCGGTCGGGCTTGTGTCTGGCCTCCTCTCTGAAAGCTGTATCAGCTGCACAGGCTTGAATGCCATAATTTCAGAAGCCACTGTGTTTCCTGACACTAATACACTCCACCTACTGGCACTACCAGATCATTTCTTCATCTTCATTAACGGCCAAGCTTATCTTCCTTCTGCCGGCAGATAATGTCCAACAGAGGACATCATGCAGCTGTGACAGATAAACACACGCACATAAATTTAATTATTTCGGCGGGGTGATGTCATGCGTATTATCAGTACCAGCGGCCTGCAGCCAGCGGCTGCAGGGCCGGCTTGGCGTAGCTGTGACAGTGCCCAGTAGATTATGCCGGCAGTCCAGAGCCGGGGCCATCGTAATGGCCGGCAGATACGGACGCCCAGAGAGCGGTGCTGGGCTCACATTACTGGCAGGCTGGACATTGATGTGGTTTCGCCGGAAGGGGATAGATATGAGGGAGAGTAGATGGATATATGACGATAAGGGAGTAAGTTTATTAGTATGAGGAGAGAGGAGAGCATTTGAATTAGAGCTGAAGAAGACATTGAGTGTAGAGGTAGACTGATAGAAGTGATTCTTTACCTGACCACTCCTTATGACAGACTACTTGAGTTTGCAACAGCCAAAGATTTCTCAGAGCCTCTAAAGTGGTGAAAAATTAATGACTACAGCATCAGAAAATAATTTAAAAGCCAGGTTCAATATTTGGTGATATCCTCATTATTGGTCTAAATTGTGGAATAAAGTGAAACCATGCTGAGCATGCAGAGATAATTAGTATTTATTATCACAAATATGATAATGAAAGCAGGTTACAGCAGTTGTATTTCAACTGGTTTACACAACTACAGTCATGAAACAGCTATTGCCTCTTAGCTGCCATATTCGCTGCCAGCTGGGAGACCGGAACGCAAGCTACCCCGGCGGATTGACAAAGGCTTCAGGGCTGAGGAGCACTAGAGCTTGTTTCACGAAGAAAATTGATGAGAGTGGTGGTTCAGGTTGCAAACCCACACTGGGAGCCAAGGCATTTCTGAAACCGACCATAAAGGTCAGGAAAGCTCCACTTAACAGCACCAGTATCACCGTTTCCATTATCAGACAGTATCGGGACACAGTGCAGTGTACACAGGTGATGCCACCTGCAGCTTGCCTTCCGTTAGCCTCACTTCTGCAGATTACGACCCTCATCTTAGTATGGCCCCATAAATCGGCTACTGGTGTTGCTACAACTGTAGTGTTGTTTCCTTTTTGTTTTCTCTTTGTTTTCATTATTTTCTTTACATTCACACATTTAAATGTTCACAAAGGTGCCACTCCTAACTAATACAACGTACCATTATATTGCGCGAAATAGCTTTCAGCGCACATCGCTCCAGCTCAGCTCCGACTACCAGACGAGCACAGTACCGGCTCCATCGCTTAATCAGAACTCGAATGAATGCGTCCTTAGCTAACTCCGCCAACGTTTCACTAATGCCCGCCCTTGATTATTCAGCAATGCAGATATAGATTTCCAGCTTTATTGACACGCTATCATATTACGTGGTACGTACAAGATTAAAAGTTCGTGCGTTCGAGATTGTGTCTCCGCATCGATGCTTGCTGCCTGCTCCCGCCTCAGTACCAGGCAATTTAATTCACCATCGCTTGTTATTGCTGCTCTGCTTCGATCTCGCGGTTAGTTTGAGGGTTCATGTCTTCTCCTGGGATCCAGGTATGCATTACAGCTGATTTATAAGTTGGATGAAGATGCTTGCTTACTACCGCAAGTCAACAATGTTTCAGCCGATGCCAGACACCTCACACCTCCGGCCTCTTTGCTTTACCACAGCTCACCATCCTCCGGCAGCCTTGCCGCCCTCAGCCTGACCATTCCTTGTTTCTTTCTCGCTTCTTCTGCTTCTTCCGCTCTCACAGCTCCTCTCTTGTTTTTCAAGTCACAGCTCATCTTTGTTTTTCTTCGCTTCCTTGCTTTCTCGCTCTTCACACTCAATATCTCTCCGCCCTCTTGTTCTCTTTTGCCCTCACTCACCATTCCTCCGGCCTCTCTTGCCTTCTTCCCTTTCACAATTGGCCTCTCCTTGGGCTTCTTCTCGCTCCCTTCACAGCTCACCATCTCGCCTCTTTGCTTTTCTCGCTCATACAGCTCAATACTCTCCGCCCTTGTTTTCTTTTCTCACTCACAATTTTCATCAGTTTTTCCTTTCACGCAATGTTTAACACAAGCGCCTTCGACAGCCCATGCAATGTAGCCTGCGCATGTGAGAGAATTAGCTTCCTCCTTAAAGATCGGGCTGGTACAGTTGATAAGAAATGCACCCGCTGTTTCACTCTGACTCCATCTTCGGGTTTCTCTCTGAGCGCTGTGTCGACAAGGGGAGACGAAGGCAGGGCTGGGCTGCTGAGCTCAACAGTAGCGCCTTTATGTCTCTGCTGACAGCAGGTGCCAGCCACTCACAGTAGGGCTTTGTTTGCCTGGCACATAGCTCAAATGTTATCAGAAAAGAAGGAAACAAAACAGCCAGAGCCAGGCACAGACATTAGAGATAACACCGACTCTTCTCATTTTCCTGTCTGTTAGTAAACAGAGATGAGACCTTCCCACAACATTGAAAGTTACCCATCACTCCAGCAATTTCCTCTACTTCAGTTGTCTCTCCCCTTTCTCCTTCACAGACTGTACCTGGGGACAGGCCTACACAGTGAAGGGCGGCCCACTAACTTCGACCAAAGAAGGGCGCACGCTTCATCACCCGATTACTCCGAAGTTCAGACACGGGGACGCAAGGTGAAGAAGTTCCCTGGCACCGCGCAGAAGGCTGACCGTCATGGTGAGCCAGGATCATTTAAACAATGTTACTGCTGAGCCTACAGTTGGTCAGAGTTTACATACCTAGCCAAATATATTTAAATCAGCTTTTCACAATCCCTGATATTTGCCTGCAAGAAATTTCTTGTTAGTCAGTTAGGATCACTTTATTTTAAGAATTTGGAAATGTCAGATATTAGTAGATAGTATGATTTATTTCAGCTTTCTTTATTTATTATCATTACAGTGGGTCAGAATTCTGCATACCACTACAGTATTTAGCATGTTCTTAAATTTTCTGGGTCAGTTGGGTAGCCACACTTTCAATAATAGCCAGGTGGATTATGGCCCACTGATTGTGTCAGCTTGTAGGCCTCGCGCAACACGCTTTTTGCCTGCCCACAATTTTCTTATACCAGGGCCAGATAAGCCACTTCAATGTTCTCGACTTTGCCAGCCCAAGAGTTGTTGCAACTCTTGAAAGATGTTGGGTCATTGTCCAGTTGGGAAGACTATTTGCGATCAGCTTTAACTCTGATCGAGTCTTGATGCTGCTCGTTGGCAACTACCACTCACCATGACATCTATCTTGCAGAAGTCTCACTGCAGCAAAGCACTCCCTCAATAACATGATCCAGCCATCCCCGTGCAAATTCCACGATTTGAAGTCAGTTGGCGGTCGTTTCATTTTCAGCTCATCGTGCACCGCAAACATTATCTAGCCCCATGCCAGGAACTGTCGCCTGGCTTTGCTTGGTTTGGAAAGTCGCGTTTCTTCCTGCCGAGTTCAGGCCATGCCTATAGACCCTGTTTACCTGCGTGACAGCAGATATGTACCAGCCGAGCACTAATACGTCCTTGCTGCTGTCCTGGGATTGCACTTTCGCACAGCAGCTCAACTTAGGAGAGGCATGCCTTCCGCCTGAATGTATGATGAAGCGTGAAAGCCATGAAAGATACTACATTACACAGATGGCAGGCTCATATTTGAAAATTGCTCCCGCGACGAACAGACCGTGAGTGTCTGCCAAAATACCCCGAGTCTGGCCGATTTCTGATTTTCCACGATAATCGAGTTTGAAGGTGGTGGGCCCGTAGCCACGCACCGACCAAATTACGTTAATTGCCTGTCAGAAGTTTAAACTACGACATTTTCTGTAATTTCTAAAGCTGCGCAGCACAGTCATCCTAGTGCCTAAAACTTCGACCTCACTGAAATTGTGAAGCAGTGAATTGTAAGTGAAGTAATCTGTTCGTAACACTGTTGCAGATTTGTCATACACGTAGATAACCACCGACTGCCGTTAAGGGTTTCTGCCGTCGTGGAGTAGCTGAAAAACGAGTTTACGACTCAACCCAAGTGCATGCAAATTTCGACTTTCAACCGTATCTGTTCAGTAAAATTAAAGATGAATAAAGCTCTTTTGCAAGGGTGTGCATGTGGTCACTGAGAGAAAGTGTTTATAATACTCCTTTCAGAATGGCGTTATGTTTAATAGAACTTAGTGGTGTATGATCTAGCATTTTCTGATAGTAATTTCATTCACATACTGGGGGAATGGTTGTCTAATATCAGATGACACAAAATAGCCTATTAAATGTTATGTTACCAATGTACATATTAATGTCATATTCTCACCATGTATAAGCAAGTTTGCTTCGTACTGTCGATGGTGTGATTGATGAGCATCACATTACAATAATACGCCAGCTGCTGTTCATTGCCAAGCGCTTTATAGTAAGCAGTGTAAAATGAGTGCGACGCCACCAGCGTTACCTGCAGCTATCATACATGACAAGGGTATCAGGGGCAGGATGTCTGTGCAACAGATTGCAGCGGCTGTTTCTTCCATCTTGTTTCGAACAGAAAGTCAGTCAGCATATACATATGGCAGTGTGGCCGACGTTGCGGCTTAGACCCGCTATTATTCGCACTGACAGAAAGGATTTCATAACACGCTTGCCTGAATAAAATGTGACAGGACACGGTTGTTTTCCTGTTAATCATTACCTGAGAGTCTCGGTTTGCGATTGCGATTATTGGCGTTATAGCTTGCCTTCTGCCAGGAATCCAGACGAAAACAACCCGTCTCTTTAGCCATCTCACCAGCAGTACTGGTTTCGAATTTTCTCTCGTCTATAGAAGCTGCCAGATTTGCTCAGTGTACTGCCGTGGTTTCGAGTTGACTAGAGCAAATACCTAGGCAGGCAGATATACGGTTCCAGCGTCATCCAGTGCTCCTTTACCGCTTATGGGGATCACGCCGGTAAGGGTTCGATTGTAGCTCGAAGGCTGACTACCTCGGCAGAGCTATTCCTGCCTAGGTGAGAAAGCAGTGTAACAAGGAGCAGAAAGGCTTGCCTGCGCCATAGTTTACCTTCTCAGGCAATGAGTTTCTCGGAAGATGTTAGAAAGACACGGCTCAGGAAAGTAGACACACTGAGAGCCTGAGTGCAGTTAGGAGCTGCGTGCGTGTTGCTCTCGTAGGAAGACGACAGTGAAGGTAACAGAAGGAGAGGGCACACTCCAGTCAGTACAGCACGATAGGCATGTCACCTTCGCAACAAGGCCCGCCACACTACAGCTGGTACACCCAATTCCTCTTCCTCTACCTTAAACCCAATCACTGTCTCATACGCCACTACAGTATTAACATGCCAATGCTCCCGAGTTCAAACACAATCAGCTCCTGGCTCTGCATTTGGGCCAGCCCACCTCTCGGCTCAGTCCTTACCGATCTCTCATTACCTAGTAGCCAGGTTCAATACATCAGGTCATTTCCTCTATCTATACTGTGTTCCACCATCGTTCATCACAACCACAGCACCATATAACATCTAACACAACAATACATTTCCTGTCTCAGCACTCATTGCCATCACAGTTCACCACACCACATCTCCCACCCAGCATAATACATCTACAGTTCCGCCTCAGTTCCCCACTTCAGCTACTATACACAATACATGTAGTTCAGCTACCCATCTTCAGCACTTCAGCACATCAATACCCACAGTTCATCAATAGCATCTCATACACATCACATCTGCTGGAATTCAGCACGTCATCTCCTTTCAGCACCATATTAACATTCATTCACACTTCTTCGCTGCCTCAGCCAAGACATTTTCTTACTGTTGGCTTCAAATATTTACTTCCATTTTCCTTCAGCTCTGTCATCTTTACTGCTTATAAAGACAGCTCATACTAACAAAGGCCGCATCCCACAGACAGGCTGCCAACCATATTCTGCCCGGGTCCTCAGTTCTCGACGCCTTCTTCCTCCTTCGCCTCAGCTACAGCGCCCATTACCAAACCATGTCGCGCTTCCAGCACAAAGCTTCATCTCGAGAGACACAGAGATATCGAGATATACGACAGAAACACATTACACACCGCCAATCGTTCGCCGATCTATACGCCCCTCCACCTTCACTCTGCTTAGTACCATAATTACTCAGCAGACAGACACAGACAGTCTGCTCAGTTGGTTCGTAGCTATTGACTCACCGACTGAAGCCTGCTCAATTTCCAGTTTCTGTTTCTGAATTCTCACTGCCAGATCGAGAAATGTTGATTGGCTAAGAGGTATTCACCAAGATAAAGACGCTTACCTCCACCTTCTCATCATCTTTGGCGACGCTGGGTTCGCACGACAGCAGCCGCATCACCGGCTCCCGACACCGCTCCTCACGCGCCGATGACCGCCGTTATGAAGGGGACACACACAAATAGCCAGCCATGACAAGGCCCGTTAGTGTGCACAGTGAGGAGCGGGTTTGCGTAGGCTCGCTGGCCTCCAGCCGCCATACGCCATTCTACGGCTTGTGCTCTCCTCTTCCTCCAGAAAGACGTTCAAAGCCCAGATGTTTCACGTAGCGCTTCAATCGGTGTAGTGACGCAATCCCGAAAACCAGGGCGAGGGGACACCCCGCCACCTGGGAAAGAAGATCAGCACGTTAAAGATTTCTGCTCGCCCAGCCGCTAGTACACACACAGATGTAATATTGTCGAAGTATCAAACATGAACACTCCGCCGTTGACCCCCAGTTGGCCGGATGTCCCTGGGGCGACGGACCTTCTGATGAATATCAATAGAAACCGTTGGCTACGAAAAACTCAGCAACACGCACGCAATATTTTCGACGACAAATCGCCAGGCTCACACTCGCCAGCACTTGGCCATTTCATCTTCGCTCATTCACCTTCGAATGGCACACGTCCATGTTCACTCACCATATTAACAATCCTTCTTAACTCAACCTCCTCACCTGCCACCGACTGAAGTGCCCTGAACAGGTTACGTCAATAAGGGTTCACCTGATTCGCCTGGTCAGTTCGTCATGGAAAGAGGTTCTTACGTCACTCATTGATATTTAAGATTTTTACAAAACACAATGGGAAATAGATTGCGTTTTCACTCACTGCATGGAGCTGATGATTTCAACAGAATGGATACTCACGCCAACTCAGACAAAATGCTTCCACTTGGGCTTCGAATGTGCTCCTCGTCAGTTTTCTATACCTGTAGACTTCCCGTGGGAGGCACCATGAATGTAAGGAATGCAAACCATCGCTCAGGAATTCCAATACAGAGTCAGCACCACGTGGGCATGGAGGAGTGGCACAGCTTGGCACGCCGTGAGTCCTCACACTCCTGACTACCTTATCTGCTCTTCACTGATGAATGCTCTCATTTGCTTGGCGTGATTGAAAGGTTGTATGGTGGACATCTAATCTAATAGCTGTTGGATGCAGTTAATGCCAGTGCTGTACAATGGTGTAATAATGCAGTGACCGTACCTGATCTCGTAAGAGATCTCCTTCTCGTACTTCTTCCTGTGGTGGGCGCGGCAGCAGCAGAAGAGGACGATGGCGATGATGATGAGGGCCAGCAGCACAGCGATGATGGCTCCAGCTATGATACCAGCAGTGTTGGGTGCTAGACCACAGATCATTAAAAAAAATATACATGATACATGATAAAATTCCACAATTCCACCATACAACCAATACAGGTCCAAGCACCAATCCACGCCAGATAAATGAAAACATTGATAGTCTTCAATTAAAGAGCAGATAAAGGTGAATCAGGGGGTGGTGAGGGACTCACGGGGAGTGATGCCAAGCTGTAGAATACACTCCTCCATGCCCACGTGGTTCTTAGCTGTGCAGCGGTAGGTTCCTGAGGAGCTGATGGACGCATTCCTTACATTCATGGTGCCTCCCACAGGGTCTACAGACATAGAGAGGCTGACAGGTTACAGGGGCACGTTCAGGAAGCCAAAAAGAAATTGGAAACATTTTTGTCCATTTACTTGAGTTGGCAGTGAATATCCATTCTGTTTGAAATCATCAGCTCCATCTGAGGATGGTGAAAACTTGTGTAACCACATTGTGTTTTGTAAAAATCTTCAATAAATACAATGAGTATAGAAAATATTAAGAACACCTCTTTCCATGACAGACTGACCAGGTGAATCCAGGTGAAAGCTATGAACCCTTATTGACGTAACCTGTTAAGTCCACTTCAATCAGTGTAGATGAAGGGGAGGAGACAGGTTAAAGAAGGATTGTTACGCCTTGAGACAATTGAGACATGGATTGTGTGCCATTCAGAAGGTGAATGGGCAAGACAAAAAAATGTAAGTGCCTTTGAACGGGGAATGGTAGTAGGTGCCTGGCGGTTTGTGTCAAATATTGCATTGCAATGTTGCTGGGTTTTTCATGCTCAACAGTTTCCTGTGTGTATCAAGAATGGTCCATCACCCAAAGGACATCCAGCCAACTTGGGGGGGTCAACTGAATATTTGGAAGGTGTTCCTAATGTTTGATATACTCGGTGTATATTTACATCCTGTGTGTGTTACCTAGCACGGCTGAGGCAGGCAGAATCTTGCTGTCACTGGTCTTCTCCCAGGTGTACTGCAGGGGGTTGGTCCCCTCACTGGATGTACACCTCAGGACCACGTCCTTACCCTCCTGGGTGGGGCCTTCAGTAGAGCATCTGGGCTTGGACGGCCTCACTGTCAGGGGAGAGGGAGGAGGGGGAGAGGGCATAAGCTATTAGAGATGGCATACATGGCGGAAAACAGAAATTAGCTTGAAGCTACACAAACCCTTCCTCATTTTCCAATGCACACCCCCCTAGCAGGTTGCTGAGCTCTGTGTGTGTGTGTGTGTCCCCTTCATAGCAGCAGTCATCAGCATAATGAGAGCAGTAATCAGGGTAATTGATACAGCTGCTGTCATTACAGGTGCTGTCACTAAAGATGATGAAGATTGGAGAGTGACGTGCGCACACAAGGGGTAGTGCCTCTCTGGGAAAGCCAAGCGTACGCAAAC
Organism: Oncorhynchus tshawytscha; assembly: GCF_018296145.1. Classification (NCBI taxonomy): domain Eukaryota; kingdom Metazoa; phylum Chordata; class Actinopteri; order Salmoniformes; family Salmonidae; genus Oncorhynchus; species Oncorhynchus tshawytscha. The sequence goes on along the minus strand of NC_056437.1, from coordinate 33,168,101 downwards.
AATTTCCTCAGTCTGTTGGCAGGAGATGTGATGAGAATTCAAAAGCAAACAAAGCCCCAAATTGAAACCAGGCTGGATCCAGTGCAAGTCAAAGATATACAGACCAACTGACAGACTGTCTGTCTGTCTGCTGGAGAGGGTGGGATGAGGTATGGGTACTAAAGCCAGGGGTGGGAGGTGGAGGGGCATTCTAAATATTGTCGTCTTTAGGAAGCCTGATTGGCCGTGTGTGAATGTGTGTGTGCGTCTGTGTGTATATCTCTCTGTCTCTCTCTGTGTGCATCTCTCGGATAGAGCTTTGTGCTAGAGCGCTGACATCATGGTTTGGTAATGGGCGCTGTAACAACAAAGCCCAGGGAAAGGGAGGGGAGAGAGAGGAGAGGGAGGGGAGATCAGGGACAGGGACTTATCGGGCAGAACCATGTGGATTAACACCAGAGAGCCCTGTCCTGTGGGACACGGCAGCACATAGATTAGTATGGGCTGTGCGCTGCACTAAAAGGCAGGGGGTCAGGATGGACAGAACGAGAGAGGGGAGGAGAAATGGAAGAGAAATTAAATGAGTGCTGATGGACCGGGGGGGTGATATGAACGAGAGGAGGTAAAAAGAGAAAAATAATGTCTTGAGACAGATACTGTAGAGAGTGTGAGATCGGTTGTGGTGGACTACATGGATGTGGTGTAATATGAAGTGCTGAAGATAAGGAGATGTATTGGTTGTGCTGGACTACATGGATGTGGTGTAATATGAAGTGCTGAAGATAAGGAGATGTATTGGTTGTGGTGGACTACATGGATGTGGTGTAATATGAAGTGCTGAAGATAAGGAGATGTATTGGTTGTGCTGGACTACATGGATGTGGTGTAATATGAAGTGCTGAAGATAAGGAGATGTATTGGTTGTGGTGGACTACATGGATGTGGTGTAATATGAAGTGCTGAAGATAAGGAGATGTATTGGTTGTGGTGGACTACATGGATGTGGTGTAATATGAAGTGCTGAAGATAAGGAGATATATTGGTTGTGGTGGACTACATTGAGGTACTGATAGGACACAGTATAGATAGAGGGAGAGTGATACATTGTGGTAGACCACAGTGGGATGGCTATAAAGACAATGAGGGATCAGTTGGGACTGAGGCCAGGGAGACAGAAAGATTGGCTTTAGAGAGGTCTAGGTAGGGCTGATTGGTTGTTTGGACTCAGGGAGCGATTGGCATGTTAAATACTGTAGTGGCGTATGAGTAATGAGATAGTGATTGGGACTAAGGTGAGGGAAAGAGGAATTGTGATTGGCTGCCGAAAGCTGTAGTGAGGTAGCGGCAGACACTGATCAGTTGCGAGGGTTGCTGACATGCCTGTCCGGTGTGCTGTACTGACTGCAGGTGTGCCCTCTCCTTCTGTTACCTTCACTGTCGATCTTCATACAGGGAGACAACACGCACACAGCTCCTAACGTTACCTGCACTCAGGACAAATGCCCCTGTGTGTGTGTGTGTGTGTGTCTACTTCCTGAGAGAGTGTGACCGTGTCCTTCCCTGCCAATGCGCTCGGGAGCATTTACGTTCCGGTGACGATATTGACCTGAAGGTAAACTGTGGCGCAGGCAAGATGTCTTCCTGTCTCCTTGTTACACTGCTCTCCTCTAGAATAGGAATAGCTCTGCCCGAGTGGTCAATGCCTTCAGGCCTGTCAGACCCACTACCAGGCGGCGGCACTAAACTAGTAAAGACACTAGATGACCAGCTCTGTGGCCAAGAAATTCCTCTGCACAGCTCCCTAAGGACCATCACCATCTGCCTGCCTAGGTATTTGCTCTAGTCAGCTCAAGCCCATCTCTCCTTGGCTGGCTCAGGTACACTGAACAAATCTAACCTTCCTTCCTATAGACGTGAGAGAGGCTTCGAGCCAGCCTTGCTGGTGTAAAGGAATGGCTAAAAAGACAGGTTGTTTTCGTCTAGTTCCTGGTAAAGGAAGGTAAATATAACACCAACAGATCATGTCACAAAACCAGTTTCTCAGATGTGGTTAACCAGGAAAACAACCGTGTCCTAATCACATTTTATTCAGGCAAACACAGTGTTTATGAGAAATCCTTCATCAGTGCGGGGCTCTAATAACAGTTCATATGTTGTTTGACCACAGCCGTCAGCCCACACTGCTTTTCATATGTAAATATGCTGACTGGTTGAGTGACTTTCTGTATGTTCAGAGTAAAGTTGACTCACCGAGCAGCCATACACGGCAAGTCTGTTTGCACAGACATCACTATGAATGCTCTGCCTATTCTATACCCACTGTCATGTATGATATACGGTTAGCTTGCTGAGTGGCTGTCATAAGGCCCGTATCACTTCATTTTACACTGCTTTACTGTCACTTAGCAACAATGAAACAGCTGGCTGAGGCGACATTACATTATGTGTGATGCTCATCAATCACACCATCATTTAATTGCAAAGCAAAACACTTAGCATACATAATTTCAGAATATGGCAGCATTAATGTACATTTGACAACACTTAACTACATTTAATAGGCTATTTTGATGTCATCTGATATTGACAGCCATTTCCCTACCGTATACTGATTGAATGGGATTGCAATATCAAGGAAAATGCTAGATCAATACACACCACTAGGATTATTAAACATAACGCCATTCTAGAGGGGTATTGCATAAACACTTCTCTAGTGAGCCACATGCACCCTTTAAAAGGCATTATGCTTGGAGGTTTTACTGAACAGATACAGTTGAAGTCAGAAATTTACATACACTTAGGTTGGAGTCATTAAAACTCGTTTTTCAACCACTCCACACATTTCTTGTTAACAAATTATAGCTTTGGCAAGTCGGTTAGGACATCTACATTGAGCATGACAAGTCATTTTTCCAACAATTATTTACAGACAGATTACTTCACTTACAATTCACTGCTTCACAATTTCAGTGGGTCAGAAGTTTACAAACACTAAGTTGACTGTGCCTTTAAACAGCTTGGAAAATTACAGAAAATGATGTCATGGATTTAGAAGCTTCTGATAGGCTAATTAACATAATTTGAGTCAATTGGCGGTGTACCTGTGGATGTATTTCAAGGCCTACCTTCAAACTCGGTGCCTATCTGCTTGACATCATGGGAAAATCAAAAGAAATCAGCCAAGACCTCAGAATTTATTTTGTAGACCTCCACAAGTCTGGTTCATCCTTGGGAGCAATTTTCAAATGCCTGAAGGTACCACGTTCATCTGTACAAACAATAGTACGCAAGTATAAACACCATGGCACCACGCAGCCGTCATACCGCTCAGGACGGAGACGCGTTCTGTCTCCTAGAGTTGAACGTACTTTGATGCGAAAAGTGCAAATCAATCCCAGAACAACAGCAAAGGACCTTGTGAAGATGCTCGAGGAAACAGGTACATAAGTATCTATATCCACAGGTAAACAAGTCCTATATCGACATAACCTGAAAGGCCGCTCAGCAAGGAAGAAGCCACGGCTCCAAAATCGCCATAAAAAAGCCAGACGACAGTTTGCAACTGCACATGGGAACAAAGATCGTACTTTTTGGAGAAATGTCTTCTGGTCTGATGAAACAAAATAGAACTGTTTGGCCATAATGACCATCATTAGGTTTGCAGGAAAAAGGGGGATGGCTGGATCATGTTGTGGGGGTGCTTTGCTGCAGTAGGGACTGGTGCACTTCACAAAATAGATGGCATCATGAGTGAAAATTATGTGGATATATTGAAGCAACATCAAGACTTCAGTCAGGAAGTTAAAGCTTGGTCGCAAATGGGTCTTCCAAATGGACAATGACCCCAAGCATACTTCCAAAGTTGTAGCAAAATGGCTTAAGGACAACAAAGTCGAGGTATTGGAGTGGCTATCACAAAGCCCTGAACTCAATCCCATAGAGAATTTGTGGGCAGAACTGAAAAAGCGTGTGCAAGCAGGGAGGCCTACAAACCTGACTCAGTTACACCAGCTCTGTCAGGTGGAATGGGCCATAATCCACCTAACCTATTGTGGAAAGTTTGTGGCTACCCGAAACGTTTGACCCAAGTTAAACAATTTAAAGGCAATGCTACCAAATACTAATTGAGTGTATGTAAAATTCTGACCCACTGGGAATGTGATGAAATAAATAAAAGCTGAAATAAATCACTCTCTCTACTAATATCCTGACATTTCAAATTCTTAAAATAAAGTGATCCTAACTGACCTAACCAGGAAATTCTTACTATGATTAAATGTCAGGGATTGTGAAAAAGCTGAGTTTAAATATATTTGGCTAAGGTGTATGTAAACTTCTGACTTCAACTGTAGATAGCAGAGTAGCGGCTGTTTAAAATGTAATCCATGGCAACCCACTCACCCATGACGGTCAGTAGCATCTTTCTGCTGCGGATGCCAGGGGCCTTCTTCACCTTGCATTGGTAGGTCCCCGTGTCTGAGGACTTCAGACCAGTCAGGTTGATGGAAGCGTCGCCATTCTTTGGGTCAGGTGAGTTGAAGTGGGCCCGCCCCTTCACTGCGGGGTAGTAGTCCTCATAGGCCCTGTCCCCAGAGTACAGGATCACCTGGGGGTGGAGGGAGGAAGAGAACATGAGGGAGGGAAAGAGAGGGAATAGACTGAGAATTAGAGGGAGATTGCTGGGTGTAATGGAGTTACAACTTTTCAGAAAAACAAGTCAAAGCTGGTTATTAAGAGTGAGTGCAAAGCCCACCCCCCATCTCTGTTTACTAAAACAACAGACACTGAAATGAAGAGTCAGTGTATTGTTATCTCCCTAATGTCATATGCCTGGCTCTGGCTTGTTTTTGACCTTTCTTTTCTGTGCTGCTGAGCTATGGCACGGAACAAACAAAGCCCTACTGTGGAGTCAAAGCAACACCTGCTGTGTCAACAGAGACATAAAGAGAGAGCGCTATGACCTGAGCTCAGCAGCAGCCCCCAGCCCTACCTTCATCTCCCCTACCCCCGTCTGTCTCTCCCCCTCCCCTCCGACACAGCGCTCAGAGGAGAAGCCAGAAGATGGAGTCAAGGTGGAGCCAGCGGACGACAAGCGGCACACGAGCAGCACGGAAGCAAAGTAAACAAAACACCACAACCACGGCACAAAAGAGGGAGGGAGGGCTAAACAATTCTCTCACATCGCAGGCAGACAACACATACACAAATATATTCTACATTTTCCATGGAGCTTGTCAGAGACGGGGGCTTGTGTTGTGTGCAGTGATCACCATCATACACACGCACTGGAGGAGAGTAGAGGAAAAACTGAGTAGGCCTCCTAATGAACACAGAGGTCCAGGGAGAGCGGAAGGGAAGAGAAAACAAAGAAAGAGAGACTAACAGAACGGAAAGACGGTGGGCTGTGAGGGAGCGAGAGAAAAGAAAACAAAGAGAACCGGAGGGGTGGTGGGCTGTGAGGGAGCGAGAGAAAAGAAAACAAAGAGAACCGGAGGGATGGTGGGCTGTGAGGGAGCGAGAGAAAAGAAAACAAAGAGAACCGGAGGGGTGGTGGGCTGTGAGGGAGCGAGAGAAAAGAAAACAAAGAGAACCGGAGGGATGGTGGGCTGTGAGGGAGCGAGAGAAAAGAAAACAAAGAGAACCGGAGGGGTGGTGGGCTGTGAGGGAGCGAGAGAAAAGAAAACAAAGAGAACCGGAGGGTGGTGGGCTGTGAGGGAGCGAGAGAAAAGAAAACAAAGAGAACCGGAGGGATGGTGGGCTGTGAGGGAGCGAGAGAAAAGAAAACAAAGAGAACCGGAGGGATGGTGGGCTGTGAGGGAGCGAGAGAAAAGAAAACAAAGAGAACCGGAGGGGTGGTGGGCTGTGAGGGAGCGAGAGAAAAGAAAACAAAGAGAACTGGAGGGATGGTGGGCTGTGAGGGAGCGAGAGAAAAGAAAACAAAGAGAACCGGAGGGATGGTGGGCTGTGAGAGAGCGAGAGAAAAGAAAACAAAGAGAACCGGAGGGATGGTGGGCTGTGAGGGAGCGAGAGAAAAGAAAACAAAGAGAACCGGAGGGATGGTGGGCTGTGAGGGAGCGAGAAAACAAAACAAAGAGAACCGGAGGGATGGTGGGCTGTGAGGGAGCGAGAGAAAACAAAACAAAGAGAACCGGAGGGATGGTGGGCTGTGAGATGTCTAACAGCTCGGCTGGGGAGCCTTGTTGTTGACCCCACGGCAGGGCTGCCAAGCCACGGCTGTGTAGGCTAAGCTACATCTTGTATCTATTAGCCACGTAAACTGTAATGCATTCCACCTGGATCCCAGGAGAGACATGGAGCCCTCAAACTAACTTCACTGGGATCAGAGCAAAGGCAGCAATAACAAAGCGATGAGAGAAGGTGGAGGAGAGGAAATTAAATTGCCTGAGGCACTGGGGTAAGGACAGGCAACAAGCACTCCTTCTGATACGGAGACACAATCTCAGACACACAGACTACAATCTTGTACATACCACATGTAATAACGTGGCTCAATAAAACAAATCCTATATAAATCCTACGTACTGGAAATCAAAGGGCAGACGTTAGTGAGAAGAGAAACAGACAAGCGGAGTTGAAAACAAGGACACGTTCATTCCGGAGTTCTGATTCAGAACAGGTAGACCAGTACTACAGTATACATCTGGTGAGGTCAGACTGAAAGTCTCTGAGGGCAAATATTGCACTAAGGGACCTCTTCTCATAATTATAATAGTACATTGTATTAGTTAGGGTGGCACCTTTGTGGACATTTAAAGTCACCTTAAATAGTAATGAACTAATAAAGAAAATAGTAAAAAATAAAGAAAATAAAAAAAGGGAAACAACCTCTATTATACTGGTTGTAGCAGCACCAGGAGTGAGACAAAGGTTCGGTTACTTACATGGGGCCATATAAAGATGAAGTCATCGTCATGTGACTCCCCTGCACGGAGAGGGTGGGGCTAATTTGAGAGGCAAAACAGGGAGTGGCATCACCTGTGTACACTACACTCAATGTCCCGGTCTGTCTGACTCTGTCGACAGTGTTCTTGCGTCTTTGGTAAAGTCGGGCTTTTCTCCTGACTCAGCCGTGCCCCTATAGTCAGTTTCAGAAATGTACCTTGGCTCCAAATTGAATCTCAAGGTTTAACCTGAACCACTACACTCTCATGTCAGATTTTCTTCAGTAAACAAAGCTCTAGTGCTTTCCTCAAGGACACAAACCTTTATCAATCCACCAGGAATTTGAAGCAGCTAGCTACCGTTCCATTCTCCCAGCTAACCTTGAGAATATAGCGCTAAAGGCAACTATCATTAATGTATTTTCATGACTGTAGTTACCATTATCGTAGTTGAGAATACAATACTCGCAACCTGCTTCCAGCCTATCTGTAATGTCCCCGCGATGAGCGCTAAATGCTAATTATCTCTGCATGGCATTTCAGGCCAACATAGAGGTGCATTAGCTATGGTTCACTTATTCCCTGAATTTGGATATGTAGGGATATACGAAATAAACAGACCACAACTCCCAAATTAATTTTCTGATGCAAGCAGTGCATTGTTTTTTCCTACTTTAGAAATACAAAAATGCCAGTTTGACTGTGCAAACTCAAAGTAGTCTGTCATAGGGAGTGGTAGGTAAAGGGTCCGCCCCCTCCAGTCTACCTCTACACTCAATATCTTCTTCACGCCTCTAATTCCATCCTCTCCTCTCTCCTCCACTCCCTCTCCTTTGCTACTTCCCCTTATCTCCTTTTGTCATATATCCCATCTACTCTCCCTCCATATCCTCCCCCCTTCCAGCAGAGTAGATCAGTACCACACATCCAGTAGTCCAGCCTGCCAGTACAGTGTAGGCCCAGCATCACCCCTCCCCCTTCTCGCTCTCTGGACGTCCAGTAGTCTTGCCAGCCAGTACAGTGTAGCCCCAGCTCTGGTTTGCCAGCACTAATCCTACTGGGCACTGTCACATACACCAAGCCAGCCCTGCAGCCACTGAACTTAACAGGCCACTAATTACTGATAATACACATGACATCACCCCACCAGGGCGCAAGTAGGTTGTGTGCGTGTGTTTGTCTGTCTATGCACTGAGTGTCCCTCTGATTGGACAATTAATATCTACCCGCTTAGAGGAAGATAGAAACTTGGCCGTTGTGAATGAAGAAATGGTCTGGTGAGATTGTGGCCCTTGTAAAAGATTGGAGATGCGCAATGAATGTCAAAACAAAAATAATGAGCAGTGAAGCTAAACTCTGAGTATGGAACATTCAAAACATGTCTACAGCTGAGTACAACTAGAGAGGAGGTAGACCACAAACGGAAAACCACCCACAACTGGGTTCTACAGTTATATCCACATGAGCATTGTAGTCTTTACACAGAAATGTCAAACCTGGGGAGTACAATGACGGCTCTATAATAATAATGTTATTTTTGGGAAATACGCCACTTCTTCCACCCCCATCCCTCCCAATTAATCAGCAGTGGTTCCCATTCTAAATAAAATGAAGTAGGTCAAAAACAAATAGAGCTCTCCTGAGGCACTGCTCCCCAATTTAAAAAAAAAAAAAACCTGCATTTTGCAGAGACAATGGAGGGAGAGGAGAGAGCAGGGCTGGGCTGGAAGTAGGAGCCAGGGAGGAATGGTGAGAGGGACAGCTAATGAAGGGCTCCTACTGATCTTCTTCTAGCCCTGGACAACAACAAAAAAACTCAGGCCATGGGGGACAAGGAGAGAGAGAGATAGAGAGAGGATGCAGAGGCATCAATAGCGGAGGAGTGGAACGGAGAGACACAGGAGAGACTCCCCCACCATTCAGAGGCCTGGAGTGAGGCCATCTATCCCTCTATAGGCTTCTAGCTACATGTCCTCAGGCAATGCATGGGCTATGTGGATCTGTCTATTCTCTCAGCAGCCTTGTGTACCCCATACCTCCAGACTACAGAGGGATGACGCGGCCTGTACACAGAGCTGCTGGGTTCTCACAGCACGGCTGGAAGGTGGCATTCCACTCAATAGAGGTACCATGCAGAGAGTAGGTGGGTGAGGTCAAAGAGCCAACTAACACACCCCCACAAACCCCTTCTCACGCACTCACGAGCGTGCACAGTGTACGCTTACACACACTGAAAGAGCGATGCCACACACTCAAACCCATGTGGGATATTTTATAACGCTTTAAAAACATGCACCAAGTAAAAGAGATGACCGGCTGTTTTTATTGTCATGGGGGTTGTGTGGGCAAAAAAGTATTTAGTCAGCCACCAATTGTGCAAGTTCTCCCACTTAAAAAGATGAGAGGAATGTACATTTCATCATAGATACACTTCAACTATGACAGACAAAATGAGAAGAAAAATCCAGAAAATCACATTTTAGGATTTGTAATGAATTTATTTGCAAATTATGGTGGAAAATAAGTATTTGGTCACCTACAAACAAGCAAGATTTCTGGCTCTCACAGACCTTTAAGAGGCTCCTCTGTCCTCCACTCGTTACCTATATTAATGACACCTGTTTGAACTTGTTATCAGTATAAAAGACACCTGTCCACAACCTCAAACAGTCTCACTCCAAACTCTACTATGGCCAAGACCAAAGAGCTGTCAAATGACACCAAAAACAAAATTATAGACCTGCACCAGGCTGGGAAGACTGAATCTGCAATAGGTAAGCAGCTTGGCTTGAAGAAATCAACTGTGGGAGCAATTATTAGGAAATGGAAGACATTCAAGACCACTGATAATCTCCCTCGATCTGGGGCTCCACGCAAGATCTCACCCCGTGGGGTCAAAATGATCACAAGAACGGTGAGCAAAAATCCCAGAACCACACGGGGGGACCTAGTGAATGACCTGCAGAGAGCTGGGACCGAAGTAACAAAGCCTACCATCAGTAACACACTACGCCGCCAGGGACTCAAATCCTGCAGTGCCAGACGTGTCCCCCTGCTTAAGCCAGTACATGTCCAGGCCCGTCTGAAGTTTGCTAGAGAGCATTTGGATGATCCAGAAGAAGATTGGGAGAATGTCATATGGTCAGATGAAACCAAAATATTACTTTTTTCGTCGTGTTTGGAGGACAAAGAATGCTGAGTTGCATCCAAAGAACACCATACCTACTGTGAAGCATGGGGGTGGAAACATCATGCTTTGGGGCTGTTTTTCTGCAAAGGGACCAGGACGACTGATCCATGTAAAGGAAAGAATGAATGGGGCCATGTATCGTGAGATTTTGAGTGAAAACCTCCTTCCATCAGCAAGGGCATTAAAGATGAAACGTGGCTGGGTCTTTCAGCATGACAATGATCCCAAACACACCACCCGGGCAACGAAGGAGTGGCTTCGTAAGAAGCATATCAAGGTCCTGGAATGGCCTAGCCAGTCTCCAGATCTCAACCCCATAGAAAATCTTTGGAGGGAGTTGAAAGTCCGTGTTGCCCAGCAACAGCCCCAAAACATCACTGCTCTAGAGGAGATCTGCATGGAGGAATGGGCCAAAATACCAGCAACAGTGTGTGAAAACCTTGTGAAGACTTACAGAAAACGTTTGACCTCTGTCATTGTCAACAAAGGGTACATAACAAAGTAATGAGAAACTTTTGTTATTGACCAAATACTTATTTTCCACCATAATTTGCAAATAAATTCATAAAAAATTCTACAATGTGATTTTCTGGATTTTTTTCCCTCATTTTGTCTGTCATAGTTGAAGTGTACCTATGATGAAAATTACAGGCCTCCCTCATCTTTTTAAGTGGGAGAACTTGCACAATTGGTGGCTGACTAAATACTTTTTTGCCCCACTGTATGAAAACTTCCGACATCAACTGTATATATAAAAAAGTATGTGGACACGTCTTCAAATTAGTGGATTTGGCTATTTCAGCCATACCCGTTGATGACAAGTGTATAAAATTGAGCACACAGCCATGCAATCTCCATAGACAAACATTGGCAGTAGAATGTTCTTACTGAAAAGCTCAGTGACTTTCAACGTGGCACCGTCATAGGATGCCAACTTTCCAACAAGTCAGTTCGTCAAAGCAGCCCCGGTCAACTGTAAGTGCTGTTATTGTGAAGTAAAAACGTCTAGGAGTAACAACGGCTCAGCCGCGAAGTGGCAGGCCACACATGCTCACAGAATGGGATCACTGAAGAACATAAAAATCATCTCGTCTTCAGTTGCAACCCTCACTACCAAGTTCCAAACAAAGTCTGGAAGCAACGTCAGCACAATAACTGTTTGTTGGGAGCTTCATGAAATGGGTTTCCATTGCCGAGCAGCCGCGCAGAAGCCTAAGATCACCATGCGCAATGCCAAACGTTGGCTGGTTTGGTGTAAAGCTCAACACCATTGGACTCTGGAGCAGTGGAAATGCGTTCTCTGGAGTGATGAATCATGCTTCACGATCAGGCAGTCCGATGGATGAATCTGTGTTTGGCAGATACTAGGAGAACGCTACCTTCCCAAATGCATAGTGCGAACTGTAAAGTTTGGTGGAGGAGGAATAATGGTATGGGGCTGTTTTTCATGGTTCGGGCTAGGCCCCTTAGTTCTGGCTAGGCCCCTTAGTTCTAGTGAAGGGAAATCTTAATGCTACAGCACACAATGACAATCTAGACGATTTTGTGCTTCCAACTTTGTGGCAATAATTTGGGTACGGCCCTTTCCTGTTCCAGCATGATAACGCCCCGTGGACAAAGCGAGGCCCATACAGAAATGCTTTGTCGAGATCGGTGTGGAAGAACTTGACAGGCCTGCACAGAGCCCTGATCTCAACCCCATCGAACACCTTTGGGATGAATTGGAACGCCGCCTGTGAGCCAGGCCTAATCGCCCAACATCAGTGCCCGACCTCACTAATTCTCTTGTGGCTGAATGTAAGCAAGTCCCCGCAGCAATGTTCCAACATCTAGTGGAAAGCCTTTGAAGAAGAGTGGAGGTTGTTATAGCAGCAAAGGGTGAACAAACTCCATACTAATGCCCATGATTTTGGAATGAGATGTTCGACGAGCAGGTGGCCACATACTTTTGGTCATGTATTGTATTTCATCGAACATATCCAGGAAATGCATGCATTTTGAGGTCCAACCTGTCAAAATAGGATCCAGAATGATCAGTTATATTTTTGTCTCTTCAGAGAATTTGCCATCATCTTTGTGCATATTGGACTATAGGCTACATTACTCACCACCTGAGGAAGTGGGAATTCAAAACACAACGTTCCATTGCTAGGCTAGTTGATGTAGGCCTATTCGGTCCGCAGGTGAGAAATACATTATATATATATATACAGACACTGACAGAAAGCTGCGACTCTCCTCTCTGTAAAGAGAACAGTATTTTTCGCTCAATAGCATTTTGTGCTTCTCAGAATGCATCTCGCCCTCCTCCGTGCGCACAGTGGGGAGAGGGAGTGAGAGTCAGCAGCCGACAGTGAAAGAGGGACAGGCAGATGCATTCATAGCAGAATCAACATAATGCATAGACTTACTGTTGACCAAATAATGGTTTTAGAATAATCTACAGGAACGTTGTGTAGCTAAATCAACTAAAATTACTGACGTACACAAAATGCTTCGCTAAAAGGAAGCCAATGTCAGTCATTTTTGGTTTATTGTCCCAGCTCTCACATAACACTTCTGTTGAAACACTGGATAGTTCCAACACAATATGATGAATTCTGACATACCAAAAGAAGGAATAACCCCCAAACCCTTTTTTCATGGATGGAAGAACAAACACCACTCGGAAGGACCCCATTAAACACACACCACTTTGTCCTCTTTCTGGTTGTCGGAGGCCAGTAGGCTCCATTCGATGTCCAGGGGGCCAGAGTCCACGGGGGCCAGAGAAAACTGACAATCCAGCTTGACACTCTCACTGCTGGCCTTCTCTATGGACGTGGGTCCCTGGGATGTGATCTCCAGGCCATGGGCGACACCTCGACACAGAGAGGGAGGGAGAGGGAGATCATTAGCCTAATAGCACACACTGATTGCATGGCATTCCCTTCATTAGCACATTGGGGCTAAAGATCGAATTAGAATGACTAAGTCTATGATGTTACTTCTAAAACAAATCAGGATTCCATCCTAGTGCCTCGTTGTTCACACTTATGTTTCAGTTAAAAGTAACTGTCCAGTGTTACCACATTTCTATCAAATATGATCTATAATTAATTATAATACGAGTGAAATAGTTTTTTTCCTCAGCCCAGTCAAGCAGCTTTTCGTGTCACATTTGTGTGGGCGTATACCAGTCATAAAAAATATTAATACGAGTAGATCGCCGATTGGCCAGCTCATCCTGCTCACGAGGATGACATCATCCTATTTGAGGACACATTGTTTGAGATACACATTTTTTCATTTAGTTTTATATGTGCTCAAACTCTACTCCCCAACCACAGCACTCCGTTCTGCCACCCCTGGTCTCTTGGCCTTCCCACCTCCATGATAATGGGTATCTTAAATGAATCCCACGGCACCCACACAAAAAAAGAGAAACAAAAAGAGCACTGGCTTTGCTGTTAACTATTTTAGGGGGAAAATATACTTGCTACGACTGATATGTGTGTCTCACCCAGCCATCTTAAAATGAATTAACTAATTGTAAGTCACTCTGGATGAGAGTGTCTACTATATGACTAAAATGTAGACGCAACTTTGAGGTTGGGCTAGGCGATACATAAAATTAATTCAAATGTATGTTCTCGCGATATTCCAAATGCCTGTATCTCAGAATCAAGGTTTTTTGTATTTTTTGTTTTTATTAGTATTTATGTCCACTTCTTCTCATGTTGTCTTTTTGGTTGTCTCGATTGCTCCTCCTGTACTGTGCACCTTACCATTTACACCAGAGATCTGTATATAATGACAAGATGCTCATGTCTCCACCATAACAACAGCAGTTGTTGTCCCAAAAGTCAGGAAGGCAAGTGACAATTTTATGTTCAAAATAAGCACATAGAAATGCATTGGGGTTATTTTGGACATATTTTGGTGAGAGAGAAACATCTCACTTTGTCTCTTTCTCTATGGTTTACATACACCCCCAAAGCCCCTCCCTCTACCACTCACAACAACAAGATGAGAGATCACTTATTCTTCTCTGACAAGCGATTTCAAATGGCTATTTGCATTTGAGGTTCGGTCTAACAGAATCATTCACATGGACACCAAAACACATTGAGACATTATTTTCCTGTAATAGAGAAGTTCATCTTTCATCTCCTCAAATTTCAAGCAGAGCAGACACTACTAAAGCAGATGTACCAATAAACATTCATTCTGGAAAATGCATGCCCAGTTTGTCGTGCGCGCATTACGGTACCACGTACTGCTAGCAGCATTTTTGTCAAATAAATATTGTTATACCATTTCTTTAGTCTGTTTTATAAACATGCAAAAGCATAAAATATAACAAATTGCCAACTTGTTCTTATTCTGAGAAATAAGGTAGGCCACTTGATTTCAACATCTGAACTAAGTGGATAGGCTAGCATGCTTTTCAAACAGTTGGAGACAGAAGGGTGTGTTCATAACAATTCAACTGTTTTGCACTGATATCTAGCAAATAGATTCAAGTTGGCTAAACTTGAAATGTAAGTATTAGCTGGCTACTCACTAGCATGAGGGATGGTGCTTGAGAGATTGTTTATGAGACCTGTGTTAATTTCTATGAGATCTGTGTTAATTTTCTATAATACCTGCTACATGATTAATGAATGTGCATTATGCATGGTTCTGGTTAAATTTGTAACAAAAAAGGGCATTTTTATAGACAGACCCGAAAGCCAGATCAGTGATTATTGCAAAAAAAGCAGGTAAAACTATTTAACCTAGTGGTTAAGAGCTTTGGGCCAGTAACCAAAGTGTCGCTGGTTCGAATCCCCGAGCCGACTAGGTAAAACAAATTATAAGTCGCTCTGGATAAGAGCGTCTGCTAAATGACTCAAATGTAAATGTTTTACGGTTGTAGAAAGCGTATATTCAGTCTAGGTATAATTTCACAAACCGTAAATTCATTAGATTATTGCTGACTGTTTTAAATTAGGTCTATTTGACCTTTAAATTGTACAACAAATCTTATTTAGAGAGAAAAATATATATATTTAAACGAGCTATATATCGTGACGGTTTGAAAAAAATAATAGAGATTTGAGTTTTAGGCTGTATCGCCCAGCCCTACTTTGAGGTAGGGTTTTTCTCCAATTTATGGTTTGGACAGAAATACGAGTATAGGATGAATAAACAACATTATTTGAGTATGAGTTAACAAAATAATAACATTTAAAAGTCATAACTTCACTTGACAGTTACTTTAAGGTTTAAAATCAGTATTTTGGTTAACTGGATTATTTCAAATCTTTGAAATAGAGCCTTCATAAAATTGTTATTATGAGGTCAAGTGCTACTTCAATAAAGGCAAAACGCATCTTTGTAAAATGTGAACTACACAGGGAAGAGGTTTATAATAAAGCAGACCGAATAGGTTATGTATAAAAATATAAATAAATAAAAGTGTAGCTCTGCTCATCACCCAAATGGAGCATCATGTTTCTCAAGGAGTTATTCTTAGAATGAATAAACATATTTTCCTGGTGACATCAACAGAGCTAAAGATTTACACCATTCAATTCAATAAGAGCTTTAAGCCCTCAGCATGGAACCACGGTCCATAGAGAATGCAGTTGTCACATGCTGCCGCCACATAGAAAAATCCTTTTGACAGTCAGTCGCCTTCCACTGTCAAAACTAAAATTGCAGCTTTTTTAAACTAGTCTGCTAGGCTATATCCCCTCGATGTGGCTCACAGATTACTAGTTGTGTATAATTCAATAGCACTGAAATGATACTGTGTACAGAAAATACATTTTTACTACAACCTGGTGAAACAAATCTGAATTAGTGCACACACACACAGGCGCGCGTGCACACACACACACACACACACACACACACACACACACACACACACACACACACACACACACACACACACACACACACACACACACACACACACACACACACACACACACACACACACACACACACACACACACACACACACACACACGAGACCAGAGGCTGGGTTGAAACTGCATTCTGTAATCTAAAAGTAAGCAGGGAGCTGGAGCAGGTTTTGGATGAGGGCCATGGGCAGTCAGACCCCGAGTGAGTTTCATCAATCGTACACCCCTGCTGCATGTTCTGCCAGCCCAATGTTTTAAAGTAACCTGTGTGTCATTTGGTGGTAGGGAGATAAGGAGATGCCGCAGACAGACACGGCTGCTCTGCTTCTAGCTCCTAAGCAACTTTGCAGTATTTTGTGTGTTATTTCTTACATTATTAACCCAGAATGTTTTTTGTGTTATTACATACAGCCGGAAATAACTTTGGGATATCAGAGCGGCGGTAAGTCACCAGCATTACAACTTTCCCAGAATTGGATTCTTTGTTCATACCCCCCAGGGCAATTGTGACTAACCACCTGGATTCCTATGTAGCTAAATTTGAAATGGTGTTTTTTAAATTTTTTACATTTGATAAAAGTAGAGACTCTACAAAATGGTATATCACAAACTGCATTTGAGGAACAATGGGAAAGTAATTCTACTTTGAAAGTTGATGAACTTTGTAACCTCACTTTTGAGAAAATGGCCTTTGAATGTTTTGGTATCTAGTGAAGAGCTATTCTTTATCTACACCCATTCAGCATCATTCACACCCACTTAAGCTTTAGCCCCACCCATCTCGTTACGCTCTCGGGGCACGCACTTCACGCTCTGACCAATGATTTGTTTTCCCATGGATAACATGAAAACAGCCTAACCAGCTCTGCTGGCAACAATTTCATTACGCTTTTTTGCAGACGTTTACTGACACCGGCCATATTCAACGGGTGTTGTACACACATCACGTAACGTTAGCTAACGAGCCAGCCAGCTAATGTTAGCTAGTTAAACAACAATGAACAGTGCCAACAATGCCACAGTGCTGGGAGCTAACCAACCAGGTTCAATGTTAGCTAGCTAGGCTGTAACTAGAAAAGTAAACGGCTCTGGGATACAAATAACATCAGCTAGGGAGCCAGCCAGCTAACGTTAGCTACCAAGCTAACAGTACACTTTAGCTTAAGACATAAGCTAGCTAGGTAAACAATGAACCTAGCTAAGTAAACAAAGTGTAAGTTCACACACGTCACGTAACGTTAGCTAACGAGCCAGCCAGCTAACGTTAGCTAGTTAAACAACAAACACAGTGCCAACAAAGCCACAGTGCTGGGAGCTAACAAACCACGTTCAATGTGCACTGGTGTTTTCTCCATCTCTTCAGCTAACATACTCTAATTCCACTGATCCTCCAGAAAGTGGAGAGCAACACTTATGCAGCTCCACTACACAAGCCGCGTTCGACAGGATTACCAACAGACTGATGAGCTCAAATAGACAGAAGCCAAACACTGACTCTTACACGGACACCATAGTACCCTTCAAGCTCATCGTTAATCTCGGGGCCCTTGGTCTGAACATCGCCCTGTGCAACTGGGTCCTGGACTTCCTGACGGGCTGCCCCCAGGTGGTGAAGTTAGGAAACACTTCCACTTTGCTGATCCTCAACACAGGGGCCCTACAAAGGTGCACGGTCAGCCCCATCCTGTAATCCCTTTACACCCATGACTGCGTGGCCATGCACGCCTCCAAAGCAATCAGGTTTGCAGACAACAGTAGTAGGCCTGATTACCAACAATTGGAGGAGGTGAAGGCCCTGGCGGAGTGGTGCCAACATAAAAACGAAGGAGCTGATCGTGGACTTCAGGAAACAGCAGAGAGAGCACGCCCCATCCGCGTCGACAGGACCGCAGTGGAGAGGTAGAATGCTTCAAGTTCCTCGGCGTACACATCATGGACAATCTGAAATGTTCCACCCACACAGACAGTGTGGTGAAGGAGACGCAATAGTGCCTCTTCAACTTCAGGAGGCTGAAGAAATTCGGCCTGGCCCAAGACCCTCACAAACATTTACAGATGCACAATTGATAGCATCCTTTTGGGCTGCATCACCGCCTGATACAGCAACTGCACCACCCGCAATCGCAGGACTCTCCAGAGGGTGGTACGATCTGACTCACCGGGGGCACACTGCCTGCCCTCCAGGACATCTACAGCACCTGTCGTCACAGGAAGGCCAAAAATGATCATCAACCACCTGAGCCACGGCCTGTTCACCCCGCTATCATCCAGAAGTCAGTACAGGTGTATCAAAGCTGGGACAGACAGGCTGAAAAAGAGCTTCTATCTCAAGGTCACTGTTAAATAGCCATCACTAGCCGGCTACCACCCGGCTACTCAACCCTGCACCATAGAGGCTGCTGCCCTATATACATAGATGTGGAATCACAGGCCACTTTAATAATGTTTACATAGTGCTTTACTCATCTTATATGTATATACTGTATTCTATTGTACTATATTTAGTCAATGCCACTCCGACATGATCGTCCTAATATTTATAGATTTCTTAATTCCATTCTTTTACTTTTAGATGTGTGTATTGTTGTGAATTGTTAGATACTACCGCACTGTTGGAGCTAGGATAACAAGAATTTTGCTACACCCGCAATAACATCTGCTAAATATGTGTATGTAACCAATACATTTTGATTTGGTAGGAGCCTGTCGTGCTAGGGGGCACACAGCATCCAAGAACCCCAACAGAAGACATAAGACACAGAATTTTCGGTCCTGCTTTATTTGAAGGGTTTCTTCATAAAGCACTGCATCGATGCTTCACAAATCAACCTATAACCATATCAAGCACTATAAAGATTAATGTGGCATAACTATGTGACAACCATCAATACATTTCACATTTATAGAGCATGAAATATGGTTACAGATGATTTTTGAGCCATTTATGCAGTGTTTATGAAGCCTATATGAGTGCTTTATAAAGCCTATATGCTGAAAGTCCGTTTTCTGTTCTCCTCATCGTTTGTCTGCAATGTGGAGGGTTGTGTGGAGGGATGTTGTGTGTTGCAGATGTTTCTCCACCCTAGAGAGCCAAGGGATATCATAACACATACCTTAATTTCTGGACTATTAAGCGCACCTGAATATAAACCGCACCCACTGAATTTTTTACAAATATGTATTTTGTACATGAATAAACCGCACGTCTATAAGCCGCAGGTGCCTACCGGTACATTGAAACAGGTGCCTACCGGTACATTGAAACAGGTGCCTACCGGTACATTGAAACAGGTGCCAGGTGCCTACCGGTACATTGAAACAGGTGCCTACCGGTACATTGAAACAGGTGCCTACCGGTACATTGAAACAGGTGCCTACCGGTACATTGAAACAGGTGCCAGGTGCCTACCGGTACATTGAAACAGGTGCCTACCGGTACATTGAAACAGGTGCCTACCGGTACATTGAAACAGGTGCCTACCGGTACATTGAAACAAATGAACTTTACACAGCCTTTACACAAAACACGGCTTGTAACAAAAATAAATAGGCTTTAACGAAACACGGCTTGTAACAAAAATAAATAGGCTTTAACGAAACACGGCTTGTAACAAAAATAAATAGGCTTTAACGAAACACGGCTTGTAACAAAAATAAATAGGCTTTAACGAAACACGGCTTGTAACAAAAATAAATAGGCTTTAACGAAACACGGCTTGTAACAAAAATAAATAGGCTTTAACGAAACACGGCTTGTAACAAAAATTTAAAAAATAGCAGTAAACAGTAGCCTACCAAGAAAGTCATTGGTCACTATCTTCCTCCTCCTGTGCACTGAAACCACTGAAGTCATCTCCTTCGGTGTCTGAGTTGAATAGCCTCAGAATTGCTTCATCCGATGTTGGATTGCTGTCCTCTTCAACACGCAGCAGTCCAGCCTTTCGAAACCCATTGATGATAGTGGATTTTTTGACAAATGCTCCACGCTGTCAGCAGCTCTATTTCCTTTTACAACAGCCAGATCGAGCTGCATCATATGCATTTCTCCATGTCTTTGCCATGATGAGGGTGACAAAATGACTACCGTAATCAGAATGATGGGAAGTTTGAGCGCGCTCGTTTTACGTCACATTATGTGACGGTGCTCAGTGTTTTGTCGGCATGAATCTTGTGAAAGCGGGAAAAATCCATAAATTAGCCGCGTCATTGAATAAACCACGAGGTTCAAAGCGTGGGAAAAAAGTAGCGGCTTATAGTCCGGAAATTACGGTACACAAGTACTCAAATTATAATTTCCATGGTGATGAGAAAACTCATATATATATATATACATATACACACACACACACACACACACACACACACACACACACAGTATAGTCCCCATTACATAATGGTTCACAATCAACAGGAGGTTGAACAAGAATGAAAAGCACAATGCAAATAGGAGTGGAATTCCCTTAAATTACCCTTGGAACATCCCTTGTGTCATTCTTTGAACTGAAGCCACATTGTGTTTGTGGTGAGAGTGTTGTCAGCACAATGATGCTGCCAACCTCCTGGAGCCTGTTTGTCTAGTCCTGAAGGTTTGGCCTAGTTAGTGATACAGGTGCACCGCCCTCACTGCTCTCAAGACCCTCATCATCTCAATCTCCAACCCGTCGCCTCACCTCCCTCTGGGGCATGACAGACTGGGATCACACCACACAGCCTGTCTCAGTCACACCCGCTATTGTGGAGAGCGAGAAGGCCCTCCGAGCATTTTATATGGTCACAGAACACTAAGCTCTAACAGCCATGAACCCCACATTGCTGCGGTAGCTGATTCTGTTGTCCATTGGATCTGACAGACGTCCTTGTTCACAGCGACTCAGTCACAGCCCTGAGCAGCACACAACAACGCCAGTGAAATGAGAGCAATAGAAACAAAGTGAGATGAATGTCTATCAAAGTCAACACAGAGAGCCTGACGTCTATATGACAGAGCTATGTATGCATTTATCATCAGGCATCAGTGAATACCATCTCTGTTATCTCTGGTATTCACTGATGCCTGATGATAAATGCATACACAGCCTACATGCAAAAAACTGAAATGACATTTTCAAAACAAATTCCATTCACCTGGAACTGTTTATCAGGGAATTGTTATCTCTGACATTTTATCAGGGGGCACCAATGTAGTTGTTTTTTATCTAATTGATGAGTCTGGGACCTCGATGACCTTGGGCTGCTTTTGTCTTTATTACAGTTGATACTCACGGACGTCTCTCCCCCTCTCAACCACCATACACACGCACACTAGGGGAAAAGTGATATTTCATGCCATTATCTGATCACATTTAAGCTTTCCAGTAAATGTGCCATGCATGTTATGAGGGTTCAGATGAGAACAGTGAAATGTATGACCAACACTACCTCCCTATCCTAACGTAGCAGGCGTAAAAGAACAAGCCTGAGCAGAGTTCCCACATCAGGTTTCCAGCGGAAAAGGAAGCTAGATTGAATTAGCTGTATCCCTGAAAACCGGATATATCCGGTTGTTGGCAATTCTGATAAGTATGCTACCTCCACTACCCCTCTTCTCCCTTCTCCCCTCTCCCTTGGGTAATAGCCTACTCCCAGTGCTTGGAAACGTGCCTCAAACTACAGAAGTAAAAAGGAAAGTAGTCAACTGACATTAAAAAAAAATCTCACACCCCCTCTCC
This sequence comes from Oncorhynchus tshawytscha, assembly GCF_018296145.1. Lineage (NCBI taxonomy): Eukaryota > Metazoa > Chordata > Actinopteri > Salmoniformes > Salmonidae > Oncorhynchus > Oncorhynchus tshawytscha. Next base: position 33,146,422 of record NC_056437.1, on the reverse strand, counting down.
CACAACCACCAGACAGACACTATGAACTCCACTTAAAACCATTGGGCAGAAAGGCGGGGGGACGTGTCTGATTTTTGATTAGCCAGTAATAGCCACATAAAAATGCAAGTGAAGCTAATGGGTTATGAGCCAATCTGTATTCTACACTGCTCAAGTCCCTTCGTAATTAATGTAGTGAAAAGACATTCAGGACATCTTTCACACTACATATAAAAACACCCAGATGGCTGTGGCTTTTCCGTAGACCATTCAAATTACTGTAATGGAGATTGGAGATGAGCACACTAAACAATCATTTTAATAAACGAGCAATAGAATGGGAATTAACTGGCATCACATGGTGTAGCATGACAATGAGCTCTGACCAAAGATTATCTGCTAGATAAGCCGATGGAAAATCAATTCCTGGGAAGTAAATAACGATGAAACACGAAATGGGAAACAATATATATTTACGGACAATGAAAGTAGTGGCAGATAGATTATGCTAGATCCTTTCACGTGGCAACTAGAGCCATAACAATGAAGGACAACAATTCTTACTAAGTAGGTGGAACCCAGCGCTGCCAGAGAGAACCGTTCTATGACATGTGGATGTTCCAACAGCTGGAACATAATTTCAACATAATCGCCTCGCTACAACACCCACTTACACCAGAGTAACAAAACAGCCTACCCTGCATAACACTGACACAGACAGACAAGGAGGTTGGTAGTTACTGATTAACACTGAACACACACAGGCAAGTGATTGGGAAATGTCCTTTATTCCACTGTGCTGTGACTGAGGCCCAGTGAGATTGGGCTCTGTGTGTGTCTGTGCGCGTAATCAATGGCTTATATTTAAGCAATAAGGCACGAGGGGTGTGGTATATGGCCAATATACCACGGCTAGCAGCTGTATCCAGGCACTCCGCAACACACACCCACGGTGCCTTATTGCTATTGTAAACTGGTTACCAACATAATTAGAGCAGTAAAAATAAATGCTTTGTCATACGCGTAGTATACGGGGTGATATACCACGACTGTCAGCCAATCAGCATTCAGGGCTTGAACCACCAAGTTTATAATATGGGATTTCCGTCTATCTTTATTCAGAGTAATGGCAGCCTGGCTCAGGGAAACGACTCTGGTCTCTAACGGCAAATAGAGGGTGATAAGAGAACCTATTACTACGGTCTCAAGAAAAGGACCACTATGAAGATGAACCTGCTGGTAAATGTGGGTAAATGCACACACAATCCTTGCAAAATTGTGACCACATTAGTTGGGAACTGCCTGCCTCCTGTTGCGGTGTGTTGAGTGTGAGTCTAGAGGGGGAGGGAAGCGAACAGTGGGAACGGAGGTACACTGATTAGCTAATTAAAAACTATTCAAATGACTATTCATGCCTGCTTCCCTCCATGTGACTGGCTCCTCTCCCCCACAAATTGTGTCTGTCTGACACAGCATTTCCCAGCAGGATTACATGGCCACCAGCACTGGCTGATGGGAATTGTGTGTCACAGCCTCCCCAACCCCACCCTGTAACACCCCCTCTACTCTTCCCTCTGTCCCCCCAGCAGTCCTCCCACCTCCACCCCTGAATGTGGAGTGTAGGTCCCCAGGGCCCCAGATTCTCCCCAGTCGTGCTGATTGTAGACCCCCTTTATAACAGCACAATGGAGAGAGAATCCTGTCTCCTGGCAACTGATCCTACCGAGAATGCTGCTGCCGCTATGACACTTGAGAGACAGAGGAGAGGGGGGAGGTGAAAGAAGAGAGAGAAAGGCTAAGCAGGGGGAGGAAGGAAGAATGGGGATTTGTAAAAGAATGACATGTTGCGCAGAGGTTTTTTATCTTTGTGGTAAAGGAAGGAAGAATCATGGTCTGGAAAGGGAGGGAGATGCCTTTATTAAAACTGAGATCTTAAACAGGGGCCTGGAGGATAGAGACCAATGAAAGCAACCACAAATTGAAGTGCCAGTGACAACAACTAAAACCATGTTGTTTTCAGTTCATGATGAAAATAATGTCAGTCAGCATATTCCAGATTTTCTGTGCCTATGCACTCTACACAGCTAGCTACTATACTAAGAAAACAATTTTCTAGCACAGATAACATTCTCACACACTCTCAGTGCCTACACACACGTACACAGATAAAAATAGTGAGACAACGCGTGATATGACTGGAGCAGCATCATCCTCACAGTAGAACACATTCTATTAGTGGTGGAACGCTGTTGTGTTCTCTTATCCTCCTTATCGACTTACAATATTTCATAATGGCGTTGGCTGGCATCTGTAAGTCACTGAACCGGTTTGATCCTGAGAGGTCTTAGAGTAGGAAGTGAGTTTAAGCAGTGCAGCAGTGGGAGTAGCAGCAGCAACACTAGACCCAACAGACGCTAATAAACCCTAGCGGCTAAAGCCCAACGACAGTCTCTCTATCTGCCCTGCTCCGGCTCTGCTAGCCAAGATAAAGACCTCTGATTAACCGCTGGCTACATAGTCTGGCTGAGGCCACCCAAAAGAGCCTCAGTGTGTGTATATGGGTCTTATAGACTGAGGCTATAGGTCTCTAGGACCAGGCTGTTTCAGGCTCCAGGGCTAACGATGCGGAAACAAGCATGTAGAGAACGAAAGCATGTCAGGCAGGGTGAGAGTGTGTTTGCTAGTGTGTGTTGACTTTTGTTGAGGTAGCCTTTGGATCTCTGCAAAAGTGTCTCGTGAATGTCTCCGTCCGTTTATGTAAAAACACCAAGTTAAAGCCGTATTACTTTGAGAGGTCTTGTCAAGAAGAAAAGTGGGTGACTGACAACAAACAAGTGTGTTTGGTGGGGGAATATATGTTTGTGGATCTGATAGGAAGACAACATCCTGCTCCTCACCCTGAGACAGCAAGATACCGTCTGGGAAATTAACCAGCCTGGAATAAATAAAAAAATAACACTACTGAGATTTGGTCTTCGTTCTTATAAAGAAACATTTTCAAGAAAAGAGGAAGTTATTTTAGGGCCGCAATAGATAGGAGCTTCTTCCTTTCTTAGCGGAGTAGAGCCCTCAGTGACAGGACTTTTGAATAGCAAGCGTGGCTGGCGGCACATTATTTTTCCTGGGTGGGCTGAGTCTGTTCTGTCGCTGCTCTGCTGGGAATAAGCTCTCATGGCAGTCTTGGGCCCCTGTAGCGAATAAATGAAAGAGCTACTGATAACACTTCTTCCATTAACGCTCTGCTCACAGACCCTCTGTGACCGTGTTGAAGCCTGTCAACTCCTCCGCCTGACCTATGCATTACGGACATGACTTCATGGCACTAGAACTGTTGAACATGAACGCTGCTCCACCAACCGCCAAACATCTCCCCAGCGAGTGAAGCCAATCCAATTTGTAGCATATCTGCATGTGTTCAGTGTTCTGTGGGTTGTGGTTTGATTTGTGTTGGCTAATTGGTGATTCATACACAATGCGCTATAATGCAGGCTGAATGCTCAGCTAGCCAGGTACCCACATGGCAATGTCATCAATTCTCAGAACGAATTACCTGAAGGCTGTTTGGACATAATTGACAAATGACTTATGTTTTACTTCCCCACTACAGTACATTAAACAGAGCACTGAGGAACGCATGCCTATGGGAGTGTAAGCATTTAGTCCCACTGGATTAAAGACATCCAGAAAATGTTTCCAGGGTTACGTTACAGGGCTGACAATGAGACATCAGGAGGACATCATCATGACACGGACCTCAGCTGTGACAACCTGCCTTACCAAGGAGCCTGGAATTATTACTATTAACAGCCCGTCTCTGCTGCCCTGAGAAATAGGTGTGTGTGTGTGTTGCAGAAGGCCTAGTAGCAGTAGCTAATAAAGTAGTAGCAGGGCCACGGCCGTATGTAGCCTAATTCACTAAAGAATACATTTGCTGTTTTTCTTGTTAAGGGGTAATATGCTAATCAGACTTGGATAACGGCATATGCTGAGCAAATAAGCAGTGAAAAGTACATGACAACTCTAGTACGTACACACACACACACACACACACACACACACACACTTAAATGGTCCAGTAATCAAAAGGCGAAAGACTGCTTACTCCATTGACTCCCTAAGACCATGTCCCTGGGAGGAATAGATGCTTATTTATAAGCTGCTCTGCATTATCATCTTACAATTTGGCCGGCTTTCAACAGCTGCTGCTTGTCTAACCCTCGGTCTCTGCTCTGGAGATAAAACACTACATTCTGCTGCTTTTGCAATAGCTAATGGGGATCCTAATAAAATACCAATACCTAACTACACACCCTCTCTCCATCCCCTTCTCCTTTTGCCATCCCTTGAAGATCTGAGTTTGCATCCTAAGTGGCGTAGGGGTCTAAGGCACTCCATCACAGTGCTTGACGCATCACTAAAGACCCGGGTTTGATCCCAGCTGGCCGTGACCGGGAGACCCATGAGGCAGCGCAAGATTAGCCGAGTGTCGTCTGGGTTAGTGGAGGGTTAGATCGGGATTTCCTCGCACTCTAGCGACTCCTTGTGGCGGGCTGGACTCCTGCAAGCTGCAAGCTTCGGTTGCTAGCTTTCCTCCAACACATTGGTGTGGCTGGCTTCTGGGGTTAAGCGAGCTTTGTGTCAAGGAGCAGTGCGGCTCGGCAGTGTCGTGTTTCGGAGGAGGCATAGCTCTCGACCTTCGCCTCTCCCGAGTCCATAGGGGAGTTGCAGCGATGGGACAAGACTGTAACTACCAATTGGATATCACAAAATGGGGAGGAAAAAGAAGGGAGTTCATTTATACAAGCACCCTGGACAGTCAGATAACAGCGCCCCCTCTCATGTCCCTCCTCCCCACTCCCCTGTGCTCTCATTGAACACACAGACAGACACACCTTAGGGACAGTGTGTGCCGGGTGCTGGCGACAGGACAGGGGGAGGCAGACTCTGGAGACGGGCTGATAGGCAGCAGGCCAGGCCAGCCCAGGGAGCCCTGATAACACCTCCATGGGAACCACAAACACAGACAACAGCCAGTGGGGGACAGGATGAAAAGACAAAGGAGAGGAGCGGGTTTAATTATGAAAGCATCCAGAGGTATCACTAGAGACTCCAGTATGTTACCTTGTTTAGAAAAAACAAGTCTTTGTAGATTTAGTTGGAGGCAGGGGGGATGCAAACAAAACATACACACATTGAGTGTTTTCTCCAGTCAGGGGAGCTAACTGCTGAAGTAATTACTAAATTGTGTCATCTTCATTCCTGTGAAAAATGTGAAAAACAGTTCCCTGTGACAGATTACTAAACACACAATGCCAACTGAGGATGAATTGAAAAGAATAGTAATGGTATGGAATGTGTCGAAGTAGTTCAAACTACAACAATACTTTACGGTTCGGTACATTTCAAGCTGGTGGAAAGTAGGGCACAAATTACATTTAAAGTCAATAGGAGTGGTATAGATCCTTGAGTTAAAGTTGAACTAATAGTGTGGAACGGTGCAAGTTACAGTTTAAAAATAACTTTAGTTAGCAGGCTCCAGCACATTCCATAGTGGTCAACGTCACTGACAGTGACAAGGAGTGGTAAAATGGCAGTCGGTCAGGTGTCTTGGAAACTTGTTATCTCACATTCCCATTAGAAATAGCTGAGTGAATACGTCATAAGACTAGGAAGTTTAACAGCGTAAGAACGACAACGTGTCCTGTGGAGGCTGGGTCCTTATGAGATTGGTGCGATGGTGTCACGCACACATTTGTTTTACTATCCTTGTGGGGACCAAACAATTGATTCCCACTAAAAATCCTATTCCCCTAACCCCAACCCTTAACCACAAACCCCTAAGCCTAACCCTAAATAGCCTTTGTTCTTGTGGGGACCAGAGAAATGTCCCCACAAGGATAGTAAAACCACATACACGCACAGACCCCAGATGGCTGTTTTATGAGGCTGTAAATCATCACATTCCCTCTGGGAGATTGCAGACGCTGAATGTATAAGGTCAGTAGACGCTGACCACTAGCCTGTGGCTTCACTGAATGTATAAGGTCAGTAGACGCTGACCACTAGCCTGTGGCTTCACATCTGTCCACATTGTACTGTAGCCTATCTTCCCAAACATGCAAAGATGTAGATAAAGCAGCTTATTGCAATGATTCTTCTTAGAATTGGTGTTTTGATCTTTAAATATACACTGAACAAAAATATAAACGCAACATGTAAGGTGTTGGCCTCCCGAGTGGCGCAGCGGTCTAAGGCACTGTGTCACAGTGCTTGAGGAGTCACTACAGACCCGGGTTCGATCCTGCGATCAAGAGACCCATGACTGGTGCACAAATGGCCCAGCGTCATACCGGGTTAGGGGAGGGTTTGGCCAGCCGGGATGTCCTTGTCCCACCGTGCCGGGATGTCCTTGTCCCATCGTGCACAAGCGACTCCTTGTGGCAGGCCGGGTGCATGCAAAGTGACTTTGGTTGCCAGCTGTATGGCGTTTCCTCTGACGCATTGGTGCGGCTGGCTTCCAGGTTAAGCGAGCAGCATGTCAAGAAGCAGTGTGGCTTGACAGGGTCGTGTTTGAGGACGCATGGCTCTCGACCTTCGCCTCTCCCGAGTCGGTATGGGAGTTGCAGCGATGGGACAAGACTGAAACTCCCAATTGGATATCACAAAATTGGGTAGAGAAAAGGGGTAAAAAATACATGTTAAGTGTTGGTCCCGTGTTTCATGAGCTGAAATAAAAGATCCCAGAAATGGTCCATATGCACAATAAGATTATTTCACTCAAATGTTGTGCACAAATTTGTTGACATCCCTGTTAGTGAGCAGTTCTCTTTTACCAAGATAATCCATCCACCTGACAGGTGTGGCATATGAAGAAGCTGATTAAACAGCATGATCATTACACAGGTGCACCCTTTGCTGGGGACAATAAAAGGCCACTCTAAAATGTGCAGTTTGACACACAAACATGCCACAGATGTCCCAAGTTGAGGAAGCGTACAATTGGGCATGCTGACTGCAGGAACATTCACCAGAGCTGTTGTTAGAGAACTTAATTTAAAATTTCTCTACCATAAGCCACCTCAAATGTTGTTTTCGAGAATTTGGCAGTATGTCCAACGAGCCTCACAACCGCACCATGTGTATGGCGTCGTGTGGGCGAGCGGTTTGCTGATGTCAACGTTGTGAACAGAGTGCGGCATGGTGGTCGTTGGAGTTATGGTATGGACAGGCATAAGCTAGGGATAAAAAACACAATTGCATTTTATCGATGGCAATGTGAATGCAGAGATACCGTGATGAGATCCTGAGGCCCATTGTCATGCCATTCATCCGCCGCCATCACCTCATGTTTCAACATGATAATGCATGGCCCCATGTCGCAAGGATCTGTACACAATTCCTGGAAGCTGAAAATGTCCCAGTTCTTCCATGGCCTGCATACTCAGACATATCACCTATTGAGCATGTTTGGGATGCTCTGGATCGACGGAGTTCCAGTTACCGCCAATATCCAGCAACTTTGCACAGCCATTGAAGAGAAGTGGGACAACATTCCACAGGCCATAATCAAAAGCCCAATCAACTCTATGTGAAGGAGATGTGTCGCACTGCATGGGCAAATGGTGGTCACACCAGATACGGACTTTCTTTTAAGGTATCTGTGACCAACAGATGCATATCTGTATTCCCAGTCATGTGAAATCCATAGATTAGGCCCTAATTAATTAATTTAAATTGACTGAGATCACACACACACACGAGAGTTGAAGTCGGAGGTTTACATACACTTAGGTTGGAGTCATTAAAACTTGTTTTTCAACCACTTCTTGTTAACAAACTATAGTTTTGGCAAGTCGGTTAGGACATCTACTTTGTGCATGACACAAGTCATTTTTCCAACACTTGTTTACAGACAGATTATTTCACTGTATCACGATTATAGTGGGTCAGAAGTTTACATACACTGGCTGATCACACCACTCGCGTCGCAAAATAAATGTAGGAATCTATGTTATTCAATTATTGCACCCACACTGCTCACGGGCGTCTGCGTTGCCAAGGGATAAAATAGAAGAAATTCCTATTTCTGACGCAGATCGCGCTGCAATTCCTGCTTCTCCCATCTCCTCATTGGTTTATAGAAGCAGGTGATTGAAAGACGAACTGTGTTGCCAGTCGGTGTAGTAATACTATGAAAGTTTAGATGCCAATCACCATATAAGTTCAAGATGAAAAAGCCTGGAAGGAGGAGAGATGACTAGAAACAATTTGGTTGACCGTTTTATGTGTGGATTAATTGTCGGAGGACCTTGTGCATCAGGTAAGATAACAACTAAATGTTTATATCCCAGGACAAACTAGCTAGCAACAGCAAGCTAGCTAATTAGCATGAATTAGCTAGCAAGTGCAAGCTAACTAGCTAAATTGCCATAAATGTTTTATGCTATTCGACCTGTCCCCAAATGAATGTCATTGGTTCAGAGTTAGTTTTGATATTTTAACCTGCGTGTCGTGATCGCGTTTGGTGTAGGGGGACAAAATAAATGTATGCAAGATGGTGCACGCGTGCAGCCGGTTTGGGTTCAGTGTAAGTTGACTGAGCCTTTAAACAGCTTGGAAAATTCCAGAAAATGATGTCATGGCTCCACATTATGTAGACCTCCACAAGTCTGGTTCATCCTTGGAAGCAATTTCCAAACGCCTGAAGGTACCACGTTCATCTGTACAAACAATAGTACGCAAGTATAAACACCATGGGACCACGCAGCCGTCATACCGCTCAGGAAGGAGACGCGCTCTGTCTCCTAGAGATGAACGTGTGAAAAGTGGTTTGGTGTGAAAAGTGCAAATCAATCCCAGAACAGCAGCAAAGGACCGTGAAGTCCTATATCGACATAACCTGAAAGGCCGCTCAGCAAAGAACAAGCCACTGCTCCAAAACTGCCATAAAAAAGTCAGACTACGGTTTGCAACTGCACATGGGGACAAAGGTCGTACTTTTTGGGGACATGTCCTCTGGTCTGATGAAACAAAAATGAAACTGTTTGGCCATAATGATCATAGTTATGTTTGGAAGAAAAAGGGTGAGGCTTACAAGCCAAAGAACACCATCCCAACTGTAAAGCATGGGGGTGGCAGCTTTGCTGCAGGAAGAACTGGTGCACTTCACAAAATAGATGGCGTCGTGAGGTAGGAAAATTATGTGGATATATTGAAGCAACATCTCAAGACATCTGTCAGGAAGTTAAAGCTTGGTCGCAAAAGAGGTTTTCCAAATAGACAGCGACTCCAAGCATACTTCCAAAGTTGTGGCAAATTGGCTTAAGGACAACAAAGTCAAGGTATTGGAGTGGCCATCACAAAGCCCTGACTTCAATCCTATAGAAAATTTGTGGGCAGAACTGAAAAAGCATGTGAGCAAGGAGGCCTACAAACCTGACTCAGTTACACCAGCTCTATCAAGAGGAATGGGCCAAAATTCCCCCAACTTATTGTGGGAAGCTTGTGGAAGGCTACCCGAAAAATTTGACCCAAGTTAAACAATTTAAAGGCAATGCTACCAAATACTAATTGAGTGTATGTAAACTTCTGACCCACTGGGAATGTGATGAAAGAAATAAAAGCTGAAATAAATAATTCTGACATTTCACATTCTTAAAATGTGTTGATCCTAACTGACCTAAAACAGGGAATTTTTACTCGGATTAAATGTTTGGAATTGTGAAAAACTGAGTTTAAATATATTTGGCTAAGGTGTATGTAAACTTCCGACTTCAACTGTGTGTGTGTGTGTGCGCGCGTGCGTGCGTGCGTGTGCATACATACATACATAGTTTAATCTTTGAAATTGTTGCGTTTATATTTTTGTTCAGTATAAGTTTGGTAAAGGATCACATATTTATTGGCGATTAAAAAAACAAGAAAAAGAAAGGAGAGTGAAAGAGACAGTGAGCAAGATAATTAGAATCCATGACTACCAACTTTGGGGAAGTGTAAGCAGGCAGAGAGAGAATTTCCAGGAGGTGAGGCACCTTCTGACTCATGCTTCAACAATTCAAACTAGGGCAGAAATGAGAGCCACGTGTTTTTGGCCTGTATCCCATAGCTCTCTCCCAGACACAGGAAGAGCTACGGACAGGGGGTAAAATAGATCCCTCCTCTGCTCACCCTAGATTACCTCCCATCCCTCAAAACAAATAGTCCCTGATAGGGCCCAGGTCTGTCACTCTCTGCACCCCAGCACTATCCTTCAGCTCTATCCCCCAGCCTTTGTCCGGGCCTTAGGGCACAATGCCCTAAGCGTCACTGTTCAAACACAGAACCATACTGCTGACCGCAGCCGCCTCATTCAGACAGAGGGCCAATGGAGTCACACAACATCGCGCTACATCAAAGAGGGAAACGCAGACAACAGACAGGGAGCTGAAAAAATAACAGGCAGTCGACAACAGCCTTGTGCACATTGCAGGCCTTAATGCTCAAATCAGTTTTGGAATACTGACCGTCTAAACAGCATGTTACAAGTGACCAAATTGGATGTGTGTGTGTTCAGACAGCAGTCATATGGCTACGTTGGTTGTCATAGTCATGACAGGTAGAGTAGACTGATTGGTGGTGGTGCTCGTGGTTACTATCACTCAGATGTCGCCTTAGCTTGCTACATAACAACAATGCCTGTCATAGACATTTCCCAGTTGCTCTGAATGTTCAAAATCATAGTGTAAGAATACTTAAAGCCTCAAAAGGACAAGATGATCAGGCTAGCTAGCTGTTTAGCTCATTCACTAATTTGCTTGTAAACAATGAAACTAGTTAGTTTGACAAGAATGCGGTAGCTGTCAACAGAGCAGCTAGCAAGCAACAAATAACAGTCTTAAGGGGAAATAAATCAGCTTTGACCATTCAGCCACAAGTCATATGGTCAGGAATCAGATTTGTATCTGACTTCAAGCCACCTACAAAGGTGGTTTGAAATGTGGCTTGAAATATCCGATTCCATGTGCTTTTTGTGATTGTGTCTCAATGCAATCAAGATATGATATTATAGTATTTGAAATCTATTTTTGGGATTACTTGTGGTCAATTTGTAGTGTACAGATGATTAAAAATGTATTCCGGAACCCCTTTAGAGGAATAGGGAAATTGGACCTTGTGTTTCTATTAAACTGTGTGCCATCTGTGGGTTCATTTGAAAATGGAATGCTGTGAAAAATGTTTCTCAAGACAGTCCCTAATGATGTTGGCAAAGGGAGGAGGGGGCAGAAGAGACGTAACCAACTTATATTCATGCTTCGTCAGTCTCATACCAGAACATTCATCCTTGCAATGCAGGGCTCAATTAAGGATTAAGAGTCCTCACTAGCACCCATAACAAGCCTGGTTCTCAAACGTATTAATAACAGAATTTTAGGAAAAGGGCGACAGACCGACGGGCTGGCTGGCCTGAAAAGGGGTCTCGGCTTAACCTCAGACATCTCCGCAACTCAACAGACACAGGTCAGCCATGTCTGAAATGAGTCAAACTCCTTTACTCACGGTATCTACTCTGATAGAACAAGCAGCAAAAAGGCAATTGGTCAGGTTACAGCAGGGCAGGTCAGTCTTTGAGATTAGTTTTTTCCTTTACGTGATATGATAGAAACTGAGGCATGCCGGCAGTGTTTGCTAGATGACACATACTTACAGACAGGGCTTTCAGGTTACACGTGTCCACTAAGACCCTACAGTTTGACTTAAAGGGATATTTTCTAGCATTAGCACAATGACTGGAAATCTATGGGTATCTGCATGCTGACTTCAAGTCATTGTGTTAACGCTAGTTAACATTGGTTCGCGAAACTACCTCGAACTTCCTTCATACTGGACACAGGCATAAAAATGGTATCCACAAGTTCATCTGACTCTGGGGAAGTGGATAAAGAGTCTCATTGCCAAAACCCTGAAGTATCCCTTTCAGCCCAATTAAGAGGAAGTCAACACACACAAACAAAGGGAGGGGTAAAGACAGTGGTGGTTGGTTGCCAAACAGCCTAGGCCTCCCATCCTTTGTATGTGAAGAGTGCAGTACAGAGGTATGCAAAGACTTGATGTACTAAGCACAACTGGTTCCATCCAAATACTACTAGGGAACTAGGATACTCCCAAAGGTAAGAGAAGAGGAATCTTCAACTAGAGACAACTACGGCAGGATCTCTTCTATCTTTTTTAAAGAACACATGGTACTTTTTTTTTACATCACATTTTATTTGTCACATGCTTAGTAAAACTAAAAGTGAAATGCTTACTTACAGGTCATTTTTCAACAATGCAGAGTTGAAGATAAAAAAAAAAAAATCTCTATAAATGTTTGGACACACCTACTCATTCCAGGGTTTTTCTGTATATTTACTACGTTCTACATTGTAGAATAGTGAAGATATCACAATTATGAAATAACACATATGGAATCATGTAGTAACCAAAAAAAAAAGTGTTAAACAAATCTAAATGTATTTTAAATTTGACATTCTTTAAAGTAGCCACCCTTTGCCTTGATGACAGCATTGCATACTCTTGGCATTCACTCAACCAGCTTCATGAGGTAGTCACCTGGAATGCATTTCAATTAACAGGTGTGCGTTGTTAAAAGTTAATTTGTGGCATTTCTTTCCTTCTTAATGTGTTTGATCAATCAGATGTGTTGAGACAAGGTAGGGGTGGTATACCGAAGAAAGCCCTATTTAGAAGAAAACAAGTCCATATTATGGCAAGAAAAGCTCAAATAAGCAAAGAGAAATGAGAGTCCATTAAGACATGAAGGTCAGTCAATCCGGAACATTTAAAGAACCGCCACAGGAAAGGAAGACCCCTTTGCTGCACAGGATAATTTCACTCGAGTTAACTTCATCTCAGATTGCAGCCCAAATAAATTCTTCACAGAGTTCAAGTAACAGACACATCTCAACATCAACTGTTCAGAGGAGACTGCATGAATTACAGCTAAGAAACCACTACTAAAGAATGCCAAAAAGAAGAAGAGACATGCTTGGGCGCAGTCTTGCCCTCTTCACTGTGTGGGTGTGGCCCATGTTCATTAGTGATGCCAACACTGAGGAACTTGGAGCTCTCAACACGCTCCACTACTGCCCCATCAATGTCTTTGGGGGCGTGCTCACCCCTCCATTTTCTATAGTCCACGATAATCTCCTTTGTCTTGCTGATGTTGAGGGAGTGGTTGTTGTCCTGGCACCACACCGCCAGGTCTCTGACGTTCTCCCTATAGGCTGCCTCATCGTCATCTGTGATCAGTCCTACCACCGTCGTGTTATCAGCAAACTTGATGGTGTTGCTAGTCATGAGCAGCCATGCAGTCGTGGGTGAACAGGGAGTACAGGAGGGACTAAGCACACACCCCTGAGGGGCCCCAGTGTTGGTCAGCATGGTGGATGTGTTGTTGCTTACCCTCACCGCCTGGGTGCTACGTGTCAGGACATAGGCCGTGTGGAGTGCAACAGAGCCATCTGTGGATCTGCTTGTGGCAGTTTACAAATTGGAGTGGGTCCAGGGTGTCTAACTAAATTGATTTAATTTGATATAATATTTAGGGCACCAGAAATCTTATGTGTTTCATGTTGTTAAAACACATATTATTATGCATATTATTTCATGCAGATTAAGCTATTAACATCTATTCTATGCATATTTTACACAGTAACCTATTTTTACACCGCACAGGAGCATCCATTACTGTCAGCTGGTTTGGCTAGGAGCAGTCAATGATGAGTCCGTCTTCCTCATGCTTCCCCCTCCCAGATTCTGGTCTAAATATAGGTCCACACCCCAGGTTGTTGCATGATGGTCCTCTGGACATAATCAGACAAAATACACACAACATGAATGTGTGTGTCCATGTGACGTAGGCTAGGTAGGTAGTCTACGACTAGTATTGGCAACATATGGCCTAGGGCAATTCCACAGTAAACACATTTACTGAAACAACTGCGCAAAGTTTGGAAACAGAATTAAGGTAAAATCTCCATCAGTTTAGGCGACCACGTTTTCCAAAAACTCTTAAATATCTGCTCCGAATTAAGAATCAAAATATGTCTGCAGAAAGAATGGGGTGGGGTGTCAGCTATGACGACACATTGACCTACAGTAGGTGAAGTGGATTTACATCTGGCAATGGAATTACGATTTGACTTGACATCATGGGCCCCTGATTTGTACTATACAGAAATGCATAAATATGGATATGAATAACCTTCTCTTCATGGTGAATATGTATACACAACGGCAGAAATATGCAATATCCTTCTTTTGCATATTTGGGCATTATCCTACACATTGTTATTGTAATGTGCAATGACCCCAAACAAGATCACATTTGGTTGGTCCCGGATCAGACAAAATCATAGTAATCTGTTTCCCAAGTTTGGACATCACATATGTTCAGTACAGTACACTGTACTGTACAATGTGTTCTACTGTACTCAAACTTGTGAAATATATATGATTGGTTCAGAGCTCATCCGACAAGGGCGGACTGACCAAATTTCTACGTCCATGGATGTCCGGTGCTCAGGGGGTGAGGATGCTTGTTAGAGAGAGAGCGAGTGTGAGAGAGAGGAGGGAGTTGTCCCGACTGAAAAACAGTCCCGCTTTGAACACCAGATGAATTCAACTGCAGTAATTCTGTTACAGATTCTTCTGTAATTCCATTACCGAGTTTGTAAAATAATTATGAGTTTAAATCACGGAATTTATAAACAAGATCAGTAAAAACGAACTAATTGGTAGGTGTACCTACTTTTAAGATGACGGTTATTTGTAACAGAATTACAAGGCACAAGGCAATGTTTCTTAAACTTACAGAAGGCAAATAATTTCTCCAAAACCAAATATGGATCTTTACTCACATTATTATGCTTATTTCTAATACCTTTTAAATAGTTTTTCTGGTAGATGTTGTCTAAGACCCCGTTTCCATCTGTTTGACCAAAAATCAAAGCCTTATTCATCATTTTTTGGATGGAAAATGATAGAAAAATGAAAATATGCCTTAATTTCTCCAAAATATCAACTCTGCTATCATTTGACATGCTCTAATTTACTTCACATGCTGGTTCTCATGGGTCCTTTTAGATGGAAATGGACCCTACACAATTAAATTTAAAAAATGTATTTCCAATGATGGGGCTTTGGCAAATGGTGTATTGATAAAGTACCTAGTAACCACAAAATATCAATATCACCTCAAAATGGATGTGCAGCATCCCTCCCTCTCCAAGCCCACTCATCCAGTCTCTCCCAGACTCTCTCTAACCAGGGTGAATGCATGCTCTGGGACCTGGACTAAAAAGACCCCCACTTCCTGTTCTCTGTGAGGAGATGACATACAACAGGACGTCAAGATAAGCTCTGTCAAAAGATAACAGGCCCGCTTTATGCTGTCCTGATAATCATTATGACTCCAGCAGTATCCCTTTCCTCGCACTTCACAGTTAGGGAAACTCAAGCTCCCGTTATGCTATTGAGTACCGTAGTATCCCCTCTCTGTGGACTCCAAGGCATCAGCCAGCCAGGTGGACTAAACTAAACACACCCAAGTGTTCAGGCCCATTACATAGAGCCACAGAGTCTGTCAGCTGCCATTATAGCTGAGCCCACTGGGTATATTCATCCCTCCTCCAGCTCTCATTGTCAGCCTGAACATGACGAGAAGGCCTGAATGTACCAACCCCCACTCCCTTGCCTGGCTTATTCAGTGAGTGAGTGACAAGAAGCAAGAAAAACAATCTTAACAGCAAGAGCTTTAATTAAACAATCTTGCACAAAGCGATATTGCCAAAAGATTTTTACCCACTGTCCACTCCCCCTCCCTCTGTGATTCTGCCATGACATCTAGTCTTGGATGTATTTATTCTTGATGTTGCGTTGTATTACAGCGTCTGTGAGATGAGGCTTGTCAGACTGATATAAAGAGGAGACAGGAGAATCTGGACGGCAGAGATAAACGCACTAAGACCCTTAAAGCCGCAGAGCTCAGAGCCTGAAGGGAGCACAAAGATCCAGGATATGACCGGTGAATCGGTTATAGGTTGTGGTTTTGATCCCAGTCTTGACAAACGTTATAGGGTCAGCCGGTCCTATCTCAGTGGCTCGCTGTGGAAACCCTGTAAAAGGCTGGCAATTACCCTTTAGCCGCAGGGGGCAACATATTCCATGACAAATACACAGAAAGTAATATGCATTGAGATTCAGTAGCCATTTCAAATGGACTCCAGAGCATGAAATTTGCTTAGAATTGCCTCTGAAATGAGGAGCTGTTGAAATGCCATTTTATTATCTAGCAAAGCAGAACTGACACTAGTCTACTGGATAAAGGAAGGAGGAAAAGGTGATTGTACCCAAGCCTAAAAATCAAATACATTTGGAAGTGAAACACTTTCTGGGCACAAGTCTCTGTAGAATATACACTACCATTGAAAAGTTTGTGGTCACTTAGAAATGTCCTTGTTAATGAAAGAAAAGCACATTTTTTGTCCATTAAAGTGAAATTTATTATGTGAGAAATGTCAGTGGAAACACCTTTATGCACAAATATTGGTATTCAGTGCATTCAAAAGTATTTAGACGCCTTTTCCACATTGTTAAGTTACAGCCCTATTCTAAAATTGATTCATTGTTTTTCCCCCTCATTGATCTGCACACCATACCCCACAATGACAAAGCAAAACAGGTTTAGAATTGATAAAATTTTAAAACTGAAATACCACATTTACATATACGAATTCAGACCCTTTACTCAGTATTTTGTTGAAGCACCTTTGGCAGTGATTACAGCCTCGAGTCTTCTCTGGCATGACACTACAAGCTTGGCACACCTGTATTTTAGGAGTTTCTCCCATTCTTCTTTGCAGAACCTCTCAAGCTCTGTCAGGTTGGATGGGGAGCGTCGCTGCACAGCTATTTTCAGGTCTCTCCAAAGATGTTCGATCGGGTTCAAGTCCGGGCTCTGGCTGGGCCACTCAAGGACATACAGAGACTTGTCCTGAAGCCATTCCTGCCTTTCTCCCCCGATTGCTCAGTTTGAATAGTCTTGGTAGTTCCAAACTTCTTCCATTTAAGAATGATGGAGGCCAATGTTTTCTTGGGGACCTTTAATGCTGCAGAGATTTAGTACCCTTCCCCAGACCTGTGCCTCGACAATTCCTTCGACCTCATGGCTTGGTTTTTGGTCTGGCTTCATGGCTTGGTTTTTGTGAGATCTTATATAGACAAGAGTGTGCCATTCCAAATCATGTCCAATCAATTGAATGTGCAAATCAAGTTGTAGAAACATCAAGGACGATCAATGGAATCAGGATGGACCTGAGCTCAAGTCTCATAGCAATGGGTCTGAATACTTATGTAAATAAGGTATCTTTTTTTTCTCACTTTGTCATTATGGGGTATTGTGTGTAGATTAATGAAGATTTGTTTTTATTTCATACATTTTAGAATAAGGCTGTAACCTAACAAAATGTGGGAAAAGTCTGGTAACTTTCCGAATGCACTGTATAATTACCATCCTATTGAAGTAAACTTGGTGTGTGGTCCTCAAACTACGACACGGGAAACCATGCAGTTTATTAGGCTACAGATGAAATAAGTTATGAACTTCACAGGGTGGTGAAAGTGCATAGTGATTTTGATGCTCCTTTACAATGGGTCTTATTCTAGTGACATGATGAGCGATGCTTGGCTGCCGTTTGACCATAATAATGTCATCAAGTAGGCTATACTCACACTGTATCTGCAAGTGGTTGCTAGAGCGCACGTGCCTAGACCAGAGTAGGTATATTTGCCATTTAACGCAACAATTTGTGACAAAGCCATCGGTAGAGTTAAAAATGTGATGGAAACATCCTGACATTTTTATTCAGCATATGAGAACTTAAGAGAAAACGTACATTGTGTGCACTACGTCATCTCACACTGATTTTTATCAGTAACAAGACCGAAAAACAAATGGATCTTTCACAGCCTCACAGTGAAACATTACTCACTAAAAATACACCCGCCATGACCTGAATTACTACTAGCCAAATGTTGTCAAACACCCCAGGGAACACCCACCGAGATAGCCGTTGTTGTCCAACACAATTTAACAATGTTAGCCTCCCACTCATCAATCAAGGCAAAAAACCTCCATTGTATGAAATACCTATGCTTAGACAGCAACAGAAACAAAATTCACAAGGTCAGTGCAGCTAACCTACCAACCTTGAAGTGTTATGCCTCAATCTGAAACTATATTAATTGATAGAAAAGAATCTAGCAGCCAGGTATGAGTGCTTTGCTCTAACATTGAGCTGTGTGCACCCAACACTCCCAGACAATCTGGTAACTCTCCAGGTCTAATGACATCTAAAAGGGCTGAGCCATGAGTGGTCCAGACAGACAACACTACACTGACTATAGAGCACCCTGGGTCAGTCTGGTAAGTTAGTCATCAGGTAGGAAAGGAGCATAAACATACTATACAACTGTATGAGGAGAGCATGTAGCAGTGCCTTCAGAAAGTATTCATACCCCTTGACATATTCCACATTTTGTTGTGTGATAGCCTGAACTCAAAATCTATTCAATTGATTCTTTCCTCACCCATCTACACACAATAACCCATAAAGACTATGTGAAAACATGTTTAGAAAATGTTGCAAATGTATTCAAATTGAAATACAGAAATCTCTCATTGACATAAGTATTCACACCCCCAAGTCAATACATGTTAGAATCACCGTTAGCAGCGATTACAGCTGTGAGTCTTTCTGGGTAAGTCTGTAAAGGCTTTGCACAAATTCTTCAAGCTCAGTCAAGTTGGTTGTAGATCATTGCTTGACAGCATTTTCAAGTCTTGCCATAGATTTTCAAGCCAATTTAAGTCAAAACTATAACTAGGCCACTCAGGGACATTCAATGTCATCTTGGTTAGCAACTGCAGTGTATATCTGGCCTTGTGTTTTCGGTTATTGTACAGCTGAACAAAAAGGTGAATTTGTTATTTTGAAACCACACAGCCTCTGGAATCCGAAGGTTAGCAATGCTATAAGTACATGTAAAATCCCATCGAGAATGCTAACGAGCGCATTGCAGAGATTACACAGTTCTGACCTAAACTTGCAAGACCGACATCCCAGCTCAAAGTTATATAAGTAATTAAAAAATGCTACTCACAGTTTGCTGTACACACAAAACAAATATTAGACAGCAAGGCTCGACCCAGGAGGGGATTCTCTGCTGTTACCAAAATAAACTTGATTTTGTTTTTGTTAATTAACTTTTTGTAAGAAGCTAACCACTTAGCTAGATCGCTAAATAGCTACTAAATTAGCAAACCAAATGCACAACTGCAGAGCATTTAGCACATTTTAGACCGTTAACTTATTACTTATAAAATATCTAGCTGGCAAACATTTAGTTGTGAATTCCGTAATTCAATAAGATCACCTGGAGAGTGCTGCACAACAGTGAGCGACTCACAAGACTCCAGTCTCTTGATGTTGTCTGCTTGTAAACAAACACCACATGACTGGGGACTATGGGTAAGCTTCATAATGAAACATTGTTTGATGGGAAATGAAGAACGCAAATATTCTTTAAGTCTATCATGTGTTTTGATCCATCAGCTTCAAAACAGCTGTAAAAACAATATTTTGCGTTACTGAAAATATATTTCACAGCAATGTAGATGGTACAATGATTACCTCCACTATTCAGTGTTTGTTTCCTTACATAAACTGAAATGGAAAAAGCGTCAAATTTCTGCAAAATATCAATAGGCGAATATCGCAGCCAATCACTTCACTGGCAGATAAGTAATACTGTGAAACACTGTTACTAGCAGCATATACTATGGATATTTTCTGAAATTACAGTGCAAAAAGTGTGTAGCACCTTTAAACTCTAACAGTTTTAAAATCACTATTGGCCTTGGTGAAATCCTAAGGGGTTTCCATCCTCTCTGGCAACTGAGTTAGGAAGGACGCCAGTATCTTTGTAGTGACTCTGTGTATTGATACATCATCCAAAGTGTAATTAATAACTTCACCCTGCTCAAAGGGATATTCAATATCAGCTTCTTTTTTTACCCATCTAGCAATAGTGCCCTTCTATGCGAGGCATTGGAAAACCTCCCTGGTCTTTGTGGTTGAATCTGTGTATTAATTTCACTGCTCGACTAAGGGACCTTACAGATACAGTAATTGTGTGTTGGGTACAGACAGGAGTTAGTCATTCAAAAACGATTTTAACACTATTATTGTACACCGAGTGAGTCCAGAGAACTTATGTGGACTTGTTACGCACATTTTTACTCCTGAACTTATTTCCGCTTGCAATAACAAAAAGGGATTGAATACTTGACTCAATGTAATTCATTTTTTAATAAATTATCAAAAAATGTCTAAAAACATAATTCCACTTTGACATTATGCGGTATTGTGTGACAATCTCAATTTAATCAATTTTACATTCAGGCTGTAACAACAAAATGTGGAAAAGGTAAAGGGATGTGAATACTTTCTGAAAGCACTGTAGCTACCGAATGTAGCAAACATGAATTGTTTTATCAATGTTTTGTAAACTATGTAACATTACTGGACAATCTAAAGAAATGTAACGTACGTGTAATGTTTGTGTAACACATGTAATCAACTATTGTGTTGTTGACCTTGGCTATTTTCCCCCACTTATTAATACATGGGCAAAACGTTCTAAAATAATGTGTCTCTACCCATTTCAGAAGTGATACACTGAGTTTACTTACAGTAATATTTGTCAAATACTCCTTGTTCATTGTTTGGCATTTGACCGTAATAAACAGTGTTCCATGTTGCGATAGCAACTCCCTGAATTCCAAGAACAATAAAATGTTATCATTTTTGTTTTGATGCGAGTGAACATTTGGTCCCCAGCAAATTGGAATATACCAAATTCTGTTCTGACCTCAACTCCATAGGCTAAGTCACACATTAAGTTTTCCACCCAGTCACCTCTTTGTGCCTTCATATTACATTGTGGCTAAATTGGTAAGAGTGTGGACCTACCAACGCCAAGCTCTTATTTCCATAGTGATCACATACTCACTATACAGTTAGTCGTGTTCGACAAGTGTCTGCAATAAAATATATTACTATTATGTTACAAAACAAGAGAACATGCAAGTGATTAAGGTCATAGAGTACTAATATATTCGAATGAAACTTGTTTAAAATGCACTGAAAACCCATTAAGAGGTGAAATTAAACATTTATACCAGGACTTTGTACTCCACACTCACTCTGCCACTCTAAAGCTAACCTCCCTTGAATTCAAGAAATCAGAAATTGAAATGTAATGCTCTTTGATGACAGAACATGAAAGCTCTGCCTGATTTATTTATACTCCCAAGTCAGAACAGAATAGAGCTCTTAACAAAAGGTTATACTGTAAAATGTCATGATACAGTTACCCAGCTTTGTGCAATCACAGCTAAAGAGTGAACGCAATCACACTCGTGGAGAGTAATCAGAATAAAGGACAAAAAAGGAAATGTGTGCATATTAAAAGTCATCTGGGGGAAACAACTCACTTTGGCATGAAAACAGGGGTCATTTACAGATACATACACGTAATAATAATCATTTGCATCGATTTAACACTAAACAAGGAATGACTTGAAAACCAATGCCAGAGGGTAGGAGTAGAGGGGGAGCTTTGAGTCTAGGAAGAAGCTTTTAACCTAGTCTGTGCATATTTGCCTTTCTCCCCCGTGTGCTGCCAGTCAACAATGCATAATGTTTCTCAATGAGATACAGGCGCTAAAAATGGCTCCTCCAACAGCTGCTTCAACTCCCCCTTCCACTCTTTAATCCAGCCCCACCTGCCTGCGCTGCTTATTTTCTGAGCCATATTTTAAGATTAGACTTGCAATTAGCTGTTCTTAGTGGGAGAGGGGCTTACCGCTGGAAGAGATAGTATTATGATATTATATATAATAGCCTACACTGTGTACAAGACCATGTGTGGACATGTTAACAATATTAGCTAGGATTCCTGCTTTGAATATGCCAGGGAATAGATAGAGGTAGTCTTCTGTGGAACCCATTTTATTATATTTTTATTTTTCCGGGTTAGTCTTTTTTTGTGCAGGAGAGACCTGGTCAGGATCTAGCTGGCAGGTAGGGAGGGAGCAGCTGACTGCTCACAAACACCTGCAGATGCAGAACCCTGGGGCAAGGCCTGTCGCATTGTGTACCATCACACTGTGGTGGTCCAACATGCACAGCGAAGGAAGAGACCTGTATTAACCTAGAATACTAGAATCATGTACATGAATGTCCTTAATAAGCCGAACAACCGGAGTTAAACCAAAGAAAGTCAATGATGGTTTACATAATAAGCGGATCGGGAGGGGCTGTCCTTAGCCTTTGGGCCGAAGTTATGTTTAGAAATCAACCCTGTCCAAAGCAGTGAGTCCTGTTCCTTTTACTCATCTGAAGACACTTCATTTGGACTGATGAACATCATCTTCAGAAAAGCAACGTTCCCTGAGAGGATTAAACAAACACAAATATGAGCCTTAATATGACAGCCAGCTGGGGACATCACTGATCTGTTTGCTTGTGAAAGCACTCCTCAAAAATAATGTACAGGTAAATGCCGAAATAAAGGAAACACTAACATAAAGTATCTTAATAGGGTGTTGGGCCACCACAAGCCAGAACAGCTTCAATGCAACTTGTCTATGGCTTAATGTATGGAACTCTATTCGAGGGATGAGACACCCTTCTTCCACAAAAAAAAATCCATCATTTGGTGTTTTGTTGGTGGAAACGCAGTCTCAGGAGCCGCTCCAGAATCTCTCATAAGTCTTCAATTGGGCTAAGATCTGGTGACTGAGATGGCCATAGTATATGGCTTACATCGTTTTCATGCTCACCAAACCATTCAATGACCATTCATGCCCTGTGGATGGGGGCATTGTCATCTCTTGCCAAAATATTGGCCCACCCACCATTTTTATACATGACCCTAAGCATGATGGGATGTTAATTACTTACTAACTCAGGAACTAGACCTGTGTGGAAGCACCTGCATTCAATACATGTTGTATCCCTCATTTACTCAAGTGTTTCCATTATGTTGGCAGTTACCTGTACATTGTGTGTTGTCTTGAGGTTTGCCATCTTCTCAGGACTAAACACAAACAATCTAGAAAGGCTTATGTTTGTCTCACTCCACAAGCTAATAACAGCATCTTTTAAGTTTCAGATCCATTGTGTAGGCCTACCTTTAAGTGATAATGCCCAAGAAGCCAGTATTTGGAGGATATAGTAGCACAGGTGTTGTTAGGCCAGAGACAAAGTTGCTCCAAACACCGGCTTCATTATCACTTTTAAACAACGGGTTACCAACATATGACTGACATATTTTCATTTTCAAAATGTTTTTTTGATGAATTTATTCATCCCATTTCATCCTTCCTCAAGAAATAGTTCCGACACAAATCTAGGGTTGCTACACAAGCCGACTGGTCGTTCGTTCTATTGGTTCACAACTGCCTCTGCTACGCAATGCTGCAAGGCAAACACAGCGTTTTATTGGAAATCAATGTAATTCTGGTGTACCAAAATGCAATGACACTGTCGGTGTGATCGAAGTGTTAGTTACATCAAACAGTGCAGACAGAATAACAACAGCTAGCTGCATTTGTTTAAGCTGTTTTCTGGAGGCATTCATTTGGATACATCCATAACAATGAGCTAATGAGGCACGATTTCACCTGGCATAGAAAATGTGTTCTCTCGTTAGCACACAATAACTTCAAACTGTAGCTGGAAAGACTGCAAACTAGCTGCACTTTGTTTCGTTTTACCTTTTTTTCAATTGACATTTCTTTGTATATATCCATAAATATTATGCCAGCTGAATCATGATTTCGACTGGCTGAGAAGCGCTGCCTGCCTCTCGTCCCAACCCCTACACGTTCATTACTATGGGACAGTTGGAGATCGAATTGAAACAATGTTGCAAATTTCCTAGAGAGAGACAAAGGTTTATACAAATCTCTGCTGTTGAAAAAACGAGATGTTAGTCGAAAAGAAATGTGAGATAATGTCTAGATGTTTTTTTATAGTGGAGATTAAGTTTATAACTTCCCTGTCTGGGCTGATGAGACAGTGGATTGCGCAGTCAGATGGAACAGAGTAAATAGGCATTTTAACTTCATAGATTTAGCCGGTGGTAATTTGTGGAATAGACACCCGCTGGAATGCACAATGAAACCAATCAGCATTAGACCCACTCGTTGTATAATCTACCAGAAATTCTATCAAGGAATAAAAGGAAAAGAGGCAGATTTATTTAAGGTTTTTAGAGACCTGCACACTTGACCTCAGGATTCTGCCATTGACAGTAAATCCATGCGCCATCTTTAAATAAAGAAGTGGATAACAAAAGATGGCCCAAATTTGGCAAAGAAGTTCTGCAAGATAAAGCTCCATGGGTCCTTTAGCTGATTCATTCATCTACAGTAGGGCAGTTTGTGTGATAAATATCAAAAGAGATTTATTAGAAAAATCCCATTTCCATCACAGTTAGCCATTTATCTGTCAGGGTGACCATTATTCCTCATTAGGGGATGAGGGCGTTGAGGGGCTGTGCATATGTGAACATCGAGTGGCCCAGTCATGTGGTGGGGTGTTTATCGTCTTAACGGACCGACGGCCTGATGATGACTGATGGGAGTGGAGAGAGCCAGCAGCACCGTGGCCTTGTTTTTATTTATGGGAGGGGGAGAGAGCAGAAAAATTCTTGCCTCCTGGTCCGTTCATAAGTGCACGTCCACCAACTTGGCACATCTGGATTGTGATCATTAGGGAAGCAATAAACGTTTTACAAAAAAATTAAAGGAGTGTTTATTTTACTCCAGGTAGTCCCTCCCTGTTTCAGTACGTTTTATCAAATTAAATTGTATTTGTCACATGCGCTGAATACAACAGGACCTTACCACAACATTTTTGGGGCCTTCCTCTGACACCGCCTAGTATAATAGGTCCTGAATGGCAGGAAGCTTGGTTCCAGTGATGTACTGGGCCATACACACTACCCTCTGCAGCGCCTTGCTGTTAGATGCCGAGCATTTTCCATACCGGGCAGTGATGCATCCGGTCAGGATTCTCCCGATGGTGCAGCTGTAGAACTTTTTGAGGATCTGGGGACCCATGCCAACTATTTTCCGTCTCCTGAGGGGGAAAAGGCGTTGTCGTGCCCTCTTCATGGCTTTCTTGGTGTGTTTGGACCATGATAGTTTGTTGGCGATGTGGACAGCAAGAAACTCTCGACCCGCTCCACTACAGCCCTGTCGATGTGAATGGGGACGTGTTCAGCCCTCCTTTTCCTGTAGTCCACGATCGTTTCCTTTGTCTTGCTCACGTTGAGGTTGTTGTCCTGGCATGACCCCATTCCAATCTCACCTTCTCTCTTACCAATCACATCTTAGTGACACATCACTTTATGCCCTCATTAAAACATTGATGGTCAAAACAACCAACTCTTCAATAATTGGCCAGAAGTTCAAACAAGTTTGGTATGACTACTAACACCATCTGTTAATACAAAAATAACCAGGAGGGTTCAAGTGAAGGGCTACCAACATCTCTCCGTGTAGTGCTTTGGATGCCGGCCCAGTGGCAGGCAGAATTATTACTCCCAGTACCTGTGAATAAGGAATAACTCTGAAAACATTGGCCTCACCACCAGCCTTTAAAAACAGGGCTTGAAAACACGAGCTACTATTAAATCATTATCATTGTCCGTAATGGAATGCAATCGGCATGCCTTAAAATAGTCCACTTGCTTTCTAAATCGAAAATGTATTATATTTAAAAAAAGGAACCGGGTTTGCGGATGTGTTCGGGTTAAGGGATCAGCATCGTTTCACACTCCCAAGCAGACGAGGGAACAAGAGTAGTCACTCGACAAGGAGCCTGCGCGACTCGGCATGTTAAAATATTTAGGTTCCGCCTGGGTCTCTGAATATTCATGTGCCTTCATTCTCATCATTCGATTGTGGAGAACACAGCAGCGGTGTCCCTGGAGTGCAATCTGACTCTACGTGTTCTTGCTTTATTTTCTAATAAAGCAAGGATCTTCGGGCAGAGTGAGTGGGACCGGGCGGGCAGATTTTGGTTTGGAGAGGAAGCTGGCTGCTACCAGAGCGTATTTGAAGTGAGAGGAGGGATGGGTCTGTTTCAGCCATGACACGAGAACTGAATGTGAAATCATGACCTCAAGCCAAAGCTGCTCGTCTACATTGTGTCCATGCATAGCGCAGGTTGAACAGTACACAAATGTCTTCTCTTATCGCTCTTGCCATGTCACTTTCTAGATTTTTCCAAGGGCCAGACTTTCCAAACCATCAAATATAAAATTATATGTTCTTGAACAATATGTTCTGAGCAAATATATCTCAATTTCTTTCAGACAGAACTGAAAACTAGGCTGGCTGGATACCTGAAACCCCATAATACTTTTTTGAGATACTACATTATGATATGCTTGTTTGAGTCGAAATCGGAAAGGGTGAGTTTAAGTTAGGTCAAAAGAACCTCACCCTGGCCATGATCAGCGAACAATAGACTAAGTGAACATTAAAAAATGCATTTGCGTCTAAGAATTTTGTTTTGATGAGTGACTCAAAAGGAATCCCTTCAGAACCACCAATATAAACAGACACCCCCAAGATCTACTGAACAGGTAATCAAATGGCTACCCAGACTATTAGTACTGACAGGTTTATTTAATTTTTTGCATTGACTCTTGCACACTCACTGGGCTCTACCCACACACATTACACTGACACTTCAACACACACACGCAATCACAAGAATACAAACCCCACACAAACACACTCTTCACATATGTTGCTGCTACTTTGTTAATCATCTATCCTGATTGCCTTGTCACTTTTACCTCTACCTTGTACTCCTGCACATTGACTCGGTGTCGGTAATCCTTGTATAATATAGCCTCATTATTGTTATTTTATTGTGTTACTATTTTATTTAGCAAATTTGTCTTACTTTTTAACTCATTACTAACTGCATTGTTGGGAAAGGGCCCGTAAGTAGGCATTTCACTGTAAAGTTGACACCTATAGTACTCGGCCCATGTGACAAATTATAATTGATTTGCATGTTTAGAAAAGGTATCCTAGCAATGAGCTCCCAGCGGGGAGTGGAGTGCAGCAAGCTTATCAGGTAACAACAACATCCTTGGTCTTCTGCACTCTGAGTCTCTCTGCATTTACCTTATCCTAGGTCCCAAGCTTCAATCAGCACTGACCAGTCCACAGCCAGGGATGAAGGGGGGCAGAGTAGGCCAGGGGTGAAGGGGGGGGACCAGAGCTGGCCAGAGCTGGCTCTACAGGAGAATCTCCTCAGGTTTCAGAGAAAATAACAATCCAGGCCCCACAACTTAAACAAACATCAAAGTGCTGACTGGCTGGAGGATGTCTACTGGCATCTGCTTAATTCAGCCAGGACTAGACAGGGCTGTCAGGGACTATGGAGAAGATATAGAGAATGTGTCTCTGACATGACAAACACAGAACCGCCTTGGACACTGTCTTGACACAAGCCTCAAAAAGAGAATCACCTTTGACATTGAGCTCCCTGTAAAAGCGTATTTGTTTCAGCAGGCAAAGCTAGTCTATATGAAGGGTTTTAAGAAACCGTTACATCACATCTCCGGAAACTAACTATAACCTGCTAGACATCCTTTGCTTTATATAGTATGATATTTGCTTGTAAATGTTTTTGTTGAAGCATTTAGGTTGACCTAATAAAATAATGAAAGCTTCATGAAGTTTAACATATAAGCTAGAAATGTTCTAGTTGCATTGAATCACCATTTGGAAGAGGATGAGCACCCCAAATGATGAGCCCATGAAGACATTATTATGGTAATGAGCCTCTACTCATGTACAAAAATGTATTGCATTACAGAACAATGCACTGGTGGGCAAGTATAACGACACCCCTAACCAGACCTTTAAACATTACCCTCACTGTGCCAGGGCTTTAACACAGCAGAAAAAGTTGTGCCTGCCTGTGTAAACGAAGCACTTCATTATTGCAGGGGTTTATCAGTAACCAGTGGTGCGGGATATCATTGCCCTAACCATGGCTCCATCCACAGTGGCAGCTCCACTTTAAAAGTGCAGGGAACCTTTGAGCTACAGAACACAGGCTGATACTAATAGTAACACAATCCATCTACAGTTCCATAGTTTCACTTTGTGGTGAGAGAGGGAGGGGCTGGTTTCAGTCGAAATTCCAGGACAGCAACAAACTACAAGTGACACACAAATAATAATAGGAGTGCTGAATTCCCCTGTAGCAGTGAGCTCCCCACTCTCAATAATACACACTGTCTAAAGTGCATCCCAGTTGACAAACGTTTTAGCTGTATTGTTTAGTTTTATAGGTAATCAATGTTAACAACCCATCTGAATCGCCTGACCTGCTGATAAGAGGGTGATTTCTATCCCAACTAGATGATGTGAGAGCCAAAACCCATTTCAACAGTTCAAGCAGTGTTTATGATAGCAATGCATCTAACACGCCTCAATCAGAGCCACCTACATGAGTCGATGGCCTCAATCTTTTTTCATCACTGATTCATATAAGCAGGACATTGTGTGTTGTAGTGGCATATTACTTTGGGGAGGAATAGTGACAGAAGTGTGGGATATTATTAGCAGTCAGGAGAAAATGGACCTCAACAAATAACTGGTGAAGGATTGTGAATTAAAACTAATTAGGCCCTCTGTTTTCCATCCATGAGACTAAAGAAAACTAATACCAAATGGGCTACACTTACTGTTGGCCTAATAGTAGAAGGTTCCCACTCACATACAGTAAGAATATACTTCAGGGACATAAATCTGGTCGATACTCAGCGACCAACGTGATTAAAATGCATTTCTGTCTGGGTTTAGAAAGCACCTAAAAGTCATTTAAAGACCTTCAGACTCCTGCCTAGCGCGGGAGGGGGGAATACAGTTTAAATTGTCTTGGCAGATGGCAGACAGAAAACGCAGCACTTTGAAGCCCTTTACAGGTTTTAAGGCGGATCAGGCTATTGTGTGTGTTAACTACCAGTTGCAAAACAAAAACAACTAGGTAGCGTTAAAAAATGCCTTGCAGCGTGTAGGGAAAACAAATCTCACCACGATGCAACCTATATCAATTTAGCAAATATGTTTGCGGGAAAAAATAAATAAACTGTTCTAGCATATTATCCATAATATATGAGTTCAATAAACCATGTGTTGAAACATATACATGTTATTCAAGTCAAACGCAGTTCCAGTAATTTCAATAATAAATATCTACGTTACTTTATGCACAGTGCGTCTACATTTGGGATTCCAGAATTCAAGGATATAATTTTTGGGTTATCACATTTTGACAAGTGTTATTTAGTTAGCTGACGTTAGTTTGATACAATTTTGAATTCCTATGCTAAACTAGCTAGCCATTTTCAATATAAGTAAAAACAGGCGTAAGCAAATTAGTATAAAG
Source organism: Oncorhynchus tshawytscha (assembly GCF_018296145.1). Classification (NCBI taxonomy): domain Eukaryota; kingdom Metazoa; phylum Chordata; class Actinopteri; order Salmoniformes; family Salmonidae; genus Oncorhynchus; species Oncorhynchus tshawytscha. Next base: position 33,116,849 of record NC_056437.1, on the reverse strand, counting down.
TAATTATTTGACATATTATTAAATAGAACCAGATCGTTATTTTATTCGCAAACGTAACTTTTTAGCATGGTACTCGTAGCCAGCACTCCCATTTTCGCTCGCTCTTATGAAAATGTAGGATTTTTTTTTTTAAAGTAGCCGGTGGACGCCAAACTTACCTGCGATAAGACTAATCAATACACAGCAGAGGTGGGGTATCGTGAAATCCATTCCTTTCGGTCTATTCCAATAATTTTTCTTTCAAAACACAGGTGAAAAATAAACTTATGCGGTGCTTCCGACTGTCAGAGCACTCTCTCGAAGCATCAAAACTCTCCGATCCCTCTACGCCTCAGCAGGTGCATTATAGGAGAGCTGGAGTCCAGACACGTGATTTCCGGAGGGTACCAAAGTCGTGTTTTCGAAGGCACTTTCACGCCCCCTGCCGTATTACATGCGTTCACAACACTGGACAGCTTTCTAGTCAATGGTTACAGAAATAGTACATTTACTGAACTTTGAAAACACAGAACAAGACAAGTTAGTTATAAAATATAGTTGTGAAAAGCTTTACAATGTAGGTCTATAATGACAGTGCACACATTTGATCAGAACGTCTGAATTCAACAGGTGTAATACAAATGTGTACATTATTTGGTCTGCCATAGACAATCATATTGTATTTGCATATAATATGGTATTTACTGTAAGCCTATGGGATGAAGGCAACAAGCATTCAAATTACACTGCAGTAAAATATATAAAAACAGCAACAGAGTATGATTTGAACATTTGTTTAATGTCTCATAATTTAAGAGGTTGGCACAATTCATGAGTAAACTGAATAAATAAATTCTCAGACCATAACTGATGGACAGTACAGTAGGTAACATACAATTATCCATCAAATATAAATACATATATCTTCATAGCTATAAAATACATGAAAATACAAATTCCAATATTCCTTCTCCATTACAACTGTAGATTCCTTTACTCACACGATTACAAATTATCTAAAGTGCAAAGAGTTAATGTTCTTATCACAAAAATAATTAAACAAATTCAAGAGTTTCCAGAGTGACTATTAAACTACTAAAATAGTTTTTAAAAATGTGGTCAGTCATGTTAGTGAATTTTTGTTTGCCCTCTCATTCTCCTCCAACAAGAACTATATTGCTTGCTCTAGTGGACACCCTTTCACAGCTCAGGGAACCTGGAACAGGCTAACACTAACAGCAACACTTGCTACGGTGGTCCCTAACAGTGAGCCAGGCCTGGAGTGCCACCCCAGTATCCGTGCCACCTTCTGTGGCCAGGTGGGGCCCAGTCGTTGTGTCTGAAGGGCTGGGTGGGTCTACCTTGAGTTCTGAAGTCATAGTGAGGAGGACGTGGAGGTCCATTATATCCTTTACCCGGCCACATCTTCTGCTTGGGCACCGGAGGACGCCACAAAGGAGTAGCTGGGTAGATCACCTTTGAACAATAAAACATTGGTCAATTTAAATTATATTTCCCCCATTGTCAGAGCCGACCAAGGAGGTATTCAGACAAGACTGTATGGAACACGAAATTGTTGCAACCTCCATGTTCGTTACTGGTTGTACCTGGTATTTATGGCGATTTTGAGGGAAGGTAGGGGGAGGACGGGTTTCCCTGAGGCCACTATCCTCGTCTGAGGAGGAACAGGAGTGGTAGTCAGAGGTCACCCGCTCGACAGCGCTGGTCACATACTCTTTGTCATCACCAGAGAAACTGGCAACAGTGAAAGCAAGGTTTCTCTCTCCATATCTGCATGAGGAAAAGAAGCCAACGAGACAATTCTTTGTCACTGAATGTATATCAACAATTTAGTGCCTCGACTGGTGACCCAGAGGGATTGAACATGAATGGTGTAGTTAAGAGGTAAACAATGGAACAAAGACTTCAAAAATGACTCAGGATTGTACAGACAGTGGCAAGTCAAATTCAAGGACTTAAGTACTTTTTGAAGCACTAATATTTATTTAAGGACCATAAATTTGTAGTAGTTCCTATTACGCAGTTGTTTCTAGGTTGTGGAAAAAGTGGTAGAAAAGTACTCAATTGTCATTCTGGAGTAAAAGTTAAGATACCTTAATATAAAATGACTCGTAAAAGTGAGTCACCCAGTAAAATATTACTTGTGTAAAAGCCTTAAGTATACTTAAAACCAAATACTTAAGTATCAAAAGTAAATAGATTTGCTAAAATGTACTTAAGCATCAAAAGTAAAAGTATAATCCATTTCAAATTCCTTATATTAAAACAAACCAGAGGGCACAAATATATATATTTTAATTGATGAATAGCCAGAGGCACACACCAACACTCAGACATAAATTTACAAACAAAGCATGTGTTTAGTGAGTCCACCAGACCAGAGGCAGTAGGGATGTTCTCCTGATAAGTACGTGAATTGGACCATTTCTGTCAAAACGGGTGTCAGGGAAAATGTATGGAGTAAAAAGTACATTATTTTATTTAGGAATGTAGTGAAGTAAAAGTTGGCAGAAATATAAACAGAAAAGTACAGATACTCCCCAAAACTACATTAAAGTATTTTTACTTAAGAAATTTACACCACTGAGGCCATGTAACATTGTTTAATTGATATCACAATATGTGAATCATTTTATTTATAAACTGTAGCAGCAATAATTTGAAGCCACAAATTGCTGAAGAGGTGAGAGGTGTCGGGTTTGTGCCAGACAGTGTTTTCCTTGATGGCCAAAAAGATCAAATTTTAGTCACGTCTGACCAGAGTACCTTCTATATATTTGGGGACTCTCCCACATGGCTTCTGGCGAACACCAAGCGTGTTTACTTATTTTTTCCCCTGACCACTCTTCTGTAAAGCCCAGCTCTATGGAGTGTATGGCTTAAAGTGGTCCTATGGATAAATACTCCAATCTCAGCTGTGGAGCTTTGCAGCTCCTTCAAGCTTATCTTTGGTCTCATTGTTGGCTCTCTGATTAATGCCCTCCTTGCCTGGTCTGTGAGTTTTGGTGGGCGGCCCCCTCTTGGCACGTTTGTTGTGGTGCCATATTTCATTTTTATAAAAACAGAGCTCCGTGGGATGTTCAAAGTTTCAGTTTAAAAAAATATATATATAACTCAACCCTGATCTGTACTTCTCCACAACTTTGTCCCTGACCTGTTTGGAGAGCTCCCTGGTCTTCATGGTGCCCCTTGCTTGTTGGTGTTACAGACTCTGGTACTTTTCAGAACAGATATATATACACACTGAGATCATGTGACACTTAAGGGGGGGGCTAACATTTTTTGTTTGTTTCTCTCACAAGATTAGGAGTATTTTGTATGTCCATTACATGAAATCCAAATAAATATCCATTTAAATTGCAGGTTGTAATGCAAAAAAATAGGAAAAACACCAAGGGGGATGAATATTGTAACTGTATTCCAGTATTTGAATTTCAGAGTGCCAAATTCAAGTACTTTAAGCACCTCAAGCACCTTGTGCGAACTCTGTAGGATAAGTGTCTGCTATCACTTCCTTTACAGCTGTGAATTTAATGCATGGCGGTGTTCTGCAGGATTTTCTGCTTTCGACTGCTTGTACAAATGTTATTAGGTTTGGCAAAACCTCTGTTTTCTACCCAACGATGTCCACAAAACTTTAGGGAAAACTGAGAAGCCTGTGATTTGTCACAAAATAATCCCGTCTTGCAGGGACATCATTCATTAGTCAAATGCATTTCAAAACGCTTTGTGGACACCGCAAGGAACATGGTCCAATATCAATTAGCTCTAAGGCTGTCTTCTGTCCTTGCAGATATGAATTCTCTGTAAAAACCTAACATTTGGTCCATCCATCAAAATGTATAGGGGGTGAGACATGTTAAGTTTATCTGTCTAATCTGGAGAGACAGTCCTTAATTGAGCCATGTCCCTTGAAGGATGAGTCCAGGTAGTGTGTGGTAACCTTGTTGGTCGTGCGGGGTCTAAATACCTTACGTGGACATCTTTCAGCTGAACTGTTTTTTTCTTCTTCAACAATTAGTCAAAAAGCAGCACATAACCATCGTTTTTCAGCAACTTGTCCAGGAGGTGGTGCCGAAAGTAAGGCGCAAGACCATGACTGATCACGTAGGCAGTTCTCCTCCGTACAGGCATATGAATTGGCATTAGCACTGTCAGGAAACATCCAGGGGAAAATTGTGGCATTGTCCTCTGCACTTTTGCAGGAGTAGTGGGCGACACTTCATTGTCCATAGGATCTCTGCGCATCATGAATCATTGTTTCAGACCCGTGAAGAGAGCTTTGAACTCAGGTGGAGGATTCTGAAAGCAATACAATTCTACTCATGTTAGGTTGTATTTGTAATGGAATATCCCTTTACTTGACATTCATACTGAGTGCACAAAACATTAAGGCCACCAGTTTCCATGACATAGAATGACCAGATGAGTCCAAGTGAAAGCTATGATCCCTTATTGATGGAACTTGTTAAATCCACTTCAAAATCAGTGGAGGGGAAGAGACATACTAAAAGGATTTTTACACCCTGAAACAATTGAGACATGGAGTGCATATGTGTGCCTTTCAGAGTATGAACGGGCAAGACAAAATATGTACAATTGAAGTTTACATACAGTTAGGTTGGAGTCATTAAAACTCATTTTTCAACCACTCCACATATTTCTTGTTAACAAACTATAGTTTTGGCAAGTCGGTTAGGACATCTACTTTTTGCATGACAAGTCATTTTTCTAACAATGGTTTATAGATTATTTCACAGTATCACAATTCCAGAGGGTCATAAGTCTACATACTAAGTTGACAGTGCCTTTAAACAGCTTGGAAAATTCCAGAAAATGATGTCATGGCTTTAGAAGCTTCTGATAGGCTAATTGACATCATTTGAGGTGTGCCTGTGGATGTATTTCAAGGTCTACCTACAAACTCAGTTCCTCTTTGTTTGACATCATGGGAAAATCAAAAGAAAATCAGCCAAGACCTCAGAAGGAAAAAACATGTTTTAAAACGGTAGACCTCCACAAGTCTGGTTCATCCTTGGGAGCAATTTCCAAACGCCTGAAGGTACCACGTTCATCTGTACAAACAATAGTATACAAGCATAAACACCATGGGAGGACGCAGTCGTCATAGGGCTCAGGAAGGAGATGCGCTCGGTCTCCTGGAAACGAACCCACTTTGATGCGAAAAAATGCAAATCAATCCCAGAACAACAGCAAAAGACCTTGTGAAGATGCTGGAGGAAACAGGTACAAAAGTATCTATATCCACAGTAAAACGAGTCCTATATCGACATCACCTGAAAGGCTGCTCAGCAAGGAAGAAGCCACTGCTCCAAAACCTCCATAAAAAAAGCCAGACCACGGTTTGCAACTGCACATGGGGACAAAGATTGTACTTTTTAGAGAAATGTTCTCTGGTCTGATGAAACAAAAATAGAACTGTTTGGCGATAATGATCGCCGTTATGTTTGGACGGAAAAAAAGGGGGAGGCTTGCAAGCCGAAGAACACCATCCCAACCATGAAGCACGGAGATGGCAGCATCATGTTGTGGGGGTGCTTTGCTGAAGGAGGGACTGTTGCACTTCACAAAATAGATGGCATCATGAGGTAGGAAAATTATGTGGATATATTGAAGCAACATCTCATTTCAACACAGTCAGGAAGTTAAAGCTTGGTCGCAAAGGGGTCTTCCAAATGGACAATGATCCCAAGCACACTTCCAAAGTTGTGGCAAAATGGCTTAAGGACAACAAAGTCAAGGTATTGGAGTGGCCGTCACAAAGCCCCGACCTCAATCCTATAGAACATGTATGGGCAGAACTGAAAAACTGTGTGTGAGCAAGGAGGCCTACAAACGTGACTCAGTTACACAAGCTCTGTCAAGAGGAATGTGCCAAAATTCACCCAATTTATTGTGGGAAGCTTGTGGAAGGCTACCCGAAACGTTTGACCCAAGTTAAACAATTTAAAGGCAATGCTACTAAATACTAATTGAGTGTATGTACATTTCTGACCCACTGGGAATGTGATGAAATAAATAAAAGCTGAAATAAATCACTACTATTATTCTTACATTTCACATTTTAAAAATAAAACAGGGAATTTTTACTAGGATTAAATGTCAGGAACTGTGAAAAACTGAGTTTAAATGTATTTGGCTAAGGTGTATGTAAACTTCCAACTTCAACTGTAAGTGCCTTTGAAACGGGTTTGGTAGTGCAACTCAATATTAGGAAGGTGCCCTTAATGTTTTGTACACTCAGTGTATATCCAACTACCTCTTACATTTAATCTTCAACCCTTAAACACATAGCCTATGCTACATACATTTTAAATGTCCCCTTCAAACAAATGCCTGTAGCTATATTACCTTAGAACAGACATTAAACAAACAAATAGAACAATGGTAATTAAAACCATTTATCTTTAAACAATGTATTAAAATGTCTAACGTTATAGCTTGACATTAGGTGCAGCTGTGGAAACTACTTTCAGAAACAATGCTGCTGAATCATGATGCTAGTTCATTTGTCAGCTGATCTTGGCTGGCTTTGATGGGAAAAAATATACTGTTCTGTATCCAGAAATTAACTGTGGTAGAGTTTGCAAGCTAACTAGCTAGCCAAATGTTTGCAAACAGACTACTCAATGCTAGTTAGCTCACTATTTTAGCCAAGTTGGCTAACATCATTGTGCGCAAAAATCATTCAACACTCAATATCCCAGATCAACAGCCTTGAACGAGGCATAGATAAAGTGCTATAGTTACCTAGAAATTCTGTAATACTACAGCTACAGTTCACATAATTTTATTAGCTAACTAGCTAGCTGGTAAACTCTAGCCTGCTAACGTTAGCTAGTAGGCTAGCTAGCTCTTTCCATTATTCAAATGTAGCTAACAGAAGTCATTCACATTTGAAACGTTTATTTGCCGGTTAGTCTGGTTGTGCAGTTGCTGCTGAAGCTCTGGAGGTTGTTGCAAAGAAAAAGTTACAATGTAGAACTGATGCCAGCCCGGGCTGCAGCTTTACGTCTTTCCCCCTTCATGTAGCTCTTCGGGGCAGATTCACCCATGCTCACAATGTCAACATCTTTGATGCATTTTTTACACCTTGCATGATGTGGGTTGGTTGGGTCTGGCAAAACAGATTCATAAAACATCAATATCCTGCCAAGCAGGATTTAATCTACATTTGCCCGGCATTTTAGCTGTCGATGTGACGTTTTGGCAGCACCTCATCAGTCAGTTCTGTACCTGCCTGGTTGAGTGGCAGTGTGAGTGGTATGAGCACTCACCTGGCAACCTGAGCACAAATCACGTGAACTAAAAAAAAAAACATCTGGAAATGAAGTCTTAAGACCAATACATGTAATATTATTTATATTAACATATTTTAAGATTTCCTGCTCTCATTTTTATTCAAGTACCAACTTGAGAAAATGTCTGATTTTCAAGGTATTCCAGTACTTGAATTTCAGAGTACTTCGAGCACCTTGTGCGAACCCTGAGACTGCCCATCTCCCAAAGTGTACACGCCCTCCAGCCAATGCTTTTAAATAAGACTGACCTGCAGCACACCTCCCCTGGATCCACCCACAGGGTGAGTTCTCTGGGCAGGCCAAGGTCCTTGTACTGAACCCCACTCTCCTGGCAGGCCCGCAGCAGCTCTGGATCCTCCCTCTGCAACCTGTTCACCCGAATACACCTGCAAAGTAGTAGAGTATGCAATAGACCTTCAATAACTCCAATCATACAAATCTCTGCATATCCAAAACATACCCTATTCTTCATAGGGCATGATGCCCTAGACTAGAGGTTGATAAAGCTACTGATATGGTCATCAAGATAGGGGGAGCAAGGCCACAGACAGGCATCTGATTCATAGTCAGTTACCTGAAGGCCTGTCCTTTGCTGGGGTTGTCAGGATACCAATGCCCCCTGAACTTCTCCTGCAGGACAACAGTCAACCGCTCCACAAACAAGTCCACTTTCTGGGTATCCAACCTTTCCACCTTCTTGATCAGTCTTTTCAGGAAAAACACCACTGCTGCAATCTCTTTCTTCATCATGTTTCACTGATGTGCTGTAACGATGGTCGAACTTCTGGAAATATGAGGAATAGTAGCACAAATTGACTAGAAACAGTAAACTCACAAACAAGTTAGCCTAGAAACAGCAGTTTCATCCATCAATTAATCTCCAAAATCCATGAACTATGTAGCAAGCAAAGCCTACCTAGCAACGCAAAACAAGCTGACAAGAACTCGTTGAAAGTAAATACTCAGCTAATTTAGTGGGTTAACCATTGTTGAATCCAAACGACATTCCAGTCTGGCGGGACATTTTCCAGAAAGGCGCGCTGTGATGCATTATTTCCGTTTAGCCATGTGACTGCCAATCATTCATAGCTGGCTAACTCAGTGTTAGCCAACAAAAAACCCAGACAAAAACGTAAAAACTATATACATAACCGATGTTTATATTAATTGCAGATGTTTGTGACAAAACGTTTCAAGTGAAGTAACCTTAACGTCATCCCAGCTAGCTACTGTAGCTCAAGAGAAACAGTTTTTTTTTTTTAAACCATGCTATTAATAATAAATTCCTCGGGCAACTAGCTAAGTAAACTTTGTAAACTACACATCAAAACATGTTATTTGATTATCCAAAAGAACAATTAAAAGGTCATCATATTACCGTAATTGCTGTTCATCACCATATGGAAAACTGTTGCCAGTTTAGCTCATGAAAGTCTGAACCTCCGCATGAGAGCATAACCTGCCCCAGGAAGCGGTGCGCGCGTTTTCTGGACTAGCCCTACGTCACGGTCGTCACTAGTTATTACAGTCACAGAGTCATAATGGTGGCTAAACCCCGCCTATTTCTACAATGTCTCTTTTTATTATGATTTACAAACCAGACTGCAACCAAACGGATAACATTATGCCTAACCTTAACCTTAAATTAAAACAAAAAAGCACGTTTTTGTTTTAATGAATTTTTACGATATAGCCTATTTTTGACTTTGTGGATGTGGTAACTAGTGACGATCCGACGTCATCCCCATTGAGCAACGGGAAGAAAATGGCTGACTTGAAATCATCCTTCAGCTACAAAATAAAGTTAAAGAATGTAAATGGGGATGTAATAATGTTGTTTGAAACTATGAAAAAGCGTACTATATTTTAACTGCTCCAAAATTACACGGCGCTTCCTTATTAGTACACGTCCTATACGAAGCAAAATACAACTGCAAAAGGTGAAATAAATTTTTTTTTATCCACAGGGGGGTGCTCAACCTTCATCTAAATCGGCCTGTATGTATCAAATCAGAGTGGGTAGAACCCTTGTAGAAGACTGTACTTAGTTTGGATTATGAGTTATCAAAAAAGGTTTAGAGGGCTCCAGGTCCTCGAAACCATATATTGAGTGTCTCGGTTTCGGACACATTTGTACTCGGGCTTGACTCGATCTCGGGACAGTCAGGACTCGTAATTTCTTCCCAAGACCAGCCGAGTAAAAAACTCATAATTAATTCAATTCAATTCAAGGGGCATTATTGGCATGGGAAACATGTGTTAACATTGCCAAAGCAAGTGAGGTAGACAATATACAAAAGTGAAATAAACAATCAAAATTAACAGTAAACATTACACATACAGAAGTTTCAAAACAATAAAGACATTACAAATGTCATATATATATATATATATATACAGTGTTGTAACAATGTACTATGGGTTGTATTTACAATGGTGTTTGTTCTTCACTGGTTGCCCTTTTCTTGTGGCAACAGGTCACAAATCTTGCTGCTGTGATGGCACACTGTGGAATTTCACCCAGTAGATATGGGAGTTTATCAAAATTGGATTTGTTTTCAAATTCTTTGTGAATCTGTGTAATCTGAGGGAAATATGTCTCTCTAATATGGTCATACATTGGGCAGGAGGTTAGGAAGTGCAGCTCAGTTTCCACCTCATTTTGTAGGCAGTGAGCACATAGCCTGTCTTCTCTTGAGAGCCATGTCTGCCTACGGCGGCCTTTCTCAATAGCAAGTATATGCTCACTGAGCATGTACATAGTCAAAGCTTTCCTTAAGTTTGGGTCAGTCACAGTGGTCAGGTATTCTGCCACTGTGTACTCTCTGTTTAAGGCCAAATAGCATTCTAGTTTGCTCTGTTTTTTTGTTAATTCTTTCCAATATGTCAAGTAATTATCTTTTTGTTTTCTCATGATTTGGTTGGGTCTAATTGTGCTGTTGTCCTGGGGCTGTGTGGGGTGTGTTTGTGAACAGAGCCCTAGGACCAGCTTGCTTAGGGGACTCTTCTCCAGGTTCATCTCTCTGTAGGTGATGGCTTTGTTATGGAAGGTTTGGGAATCGCTTCCTTTTAGGTGGTTGTAGAATTTAACGGCTTTTTTCTGGATTTTGATAATTAGTGGGTATCGGCCTAATTCTGCTCTGCATGCATTATTTGGTGTTCTACGTTGTACACAGAGGATATTTTTGCAGAATTCTGCATGCAGAGTCTCAATTTGGTGTTTGTCCCATTTTGTGAAGTCTTGGTTGGTGAGCGGACTCCAGACCTCAAAACCATAAAGGGCAATGGGCTCTATGACTGATTCAAGTATTTTTTGCCAGATCCTAATTGGTATGTTGAAATTTATGTTCCTTTTGATGGCATAGAATGCCCTTCTTGCCTTGTCTCTCAGATCGTTCACAGCTTTGTGGAAGTTACATGTGGCGCTGATGTTTAGGCCAAGGTATGTATAGTTTTTTGTGTGCTCTAGGGCAACAGTGTCTAGATGGAATTTGTATTTGTGGTCCTGGCGACTGGACCTTTTTTGGAACACCATTATTTTGGTCTTACTGAGATTTACTGTCAGGGCCCAGGTCAGTGCAGAAGATGTGCAGAAGATCTAGGTGCTGCTGTAGGCCCTCCTTGGTTGGTGACAGAAGCACCAGATCATCAGCAAACAGTAGGCATCCCTGTCTCACCCCACGACCCTGTGTGAAGAAATGTGTGTGTTTTTTGCCAATTTTAACCGCACACTTGTTTGTGTACATGGATTTTATAATGTCATGTGTTTTACCCCCAACACCACTTTCCATCAATTTGTATAGCAGACCCTCAAGCCAAATTGAGTCGGAGGCTTTTTTGAAATCAACAAAGCATGAGAAGATTTTGCCTTTGTTTTGGTTTGTTTGGTTGTCAATTACGGTGTGTAGGGTGAATACATGGTCTGTTGTACGGTAATTTGGTAAAAAGCTAATTTGACATTTGCTCAGTACATTGTTTTCATTGAGGAAATGTACGAGTCTGCTGTTAATGATAATGCAGAGGATTTTCCCAAGGTTACTGTTGACGCATATTCCACGGTAGTTATTGGGGTCAAATTTGTCTCCACTTTTGTGGATTGGGGTGATCAGTCCTTGGTTCCAAATATTGGGGAAGATGCCAGAGCTAAGGATTGGGAGAGTTAAAGAGTTTTAGAATAGCCAATTGGAATTTGTTGTCTGTATATTTGATCATTTCATTAAGGATACCATAAACACCACAGGCCTTTTTGGGTTGGAGGGTTTTTATTTTGTCCTGTAACTCATTCAAGGTAATTGGAGAATCCAGTGGGTTCTGGTAGTCTTTAATAGTTGATTCTAAGATTTGTATTTGATCATGTATATGTTTTTGCTCTTTATTCTTTGTTATAGAGCCAAAAAGATTGGAGAAGTGGTTTACCCATACACCTCCATTTTGGATAGATAATTATTCGTGTTGTTGTTTGTTTAGAGTTATCCAATTTTCCCAGAAGTGGTTAGAGTCTATGGATTCTTCAATTACATTGAGCTGATTTCTGACGTGCTGTTCCTTCTTTTTCCGTAGTGTATTTCTGTATTGTTTCAGTGATTCACCATAGTGAACGCGTAGAATCAGGTTTTCCGGGTCTCTATGTTTTTGGTTGGACAGGTTTCTCAATTTCTTTCTTAGATTTTTGCATTCTTCATCAAACCATTTTGTCATTGTTGTTCGTTTTCTTCGGTTTTCTATTTGAGCTTTTTAGATTTGATAGGGAAGCTAATTATCAGTCTCCATTCAGTTAGCCAGACCGTATATTGCACTCCTTTCTTTTTGGGCAGTTGCAGCGATGATGAGGCGAAATTGGGGAGGAAAAAAATAAACATTATCTTAACAGCCGTTATATATTTTGTAGACATGTTTGCGCAGTGCCGAACCTATAGGCCTTCAGTGTGTGACAGGTTCATGATTCTGAAAGGACAGCAACCGTAATACCAGCGCACTCATGTAGGAGAGCACTTTTTTTAAACACGAAAGGTGTAATGTAGGGTTTACACAGGTATAACCCGTATACCCACTTTTGTTTTAGTGGCCATTGCATTTAGTCCATTCTTATTCCCTATTGATGCGTATCAGCGTATGTCGTGGAGGTATACGATTTATCAATTATGTAGTTCAACAGAGAAATCATGCACAAAGTAGCCTACACAATTGCAAAGCACGTGAAATATATTCACATGCGCGCCGCACACATAGCCTAGTATGCAAACCAGGTATTGAAAAAGTTAAGTCCGAAGTGTTGGTTAGTAAGCTATTAGTGATGAGCAATTTTCGTCATGTGCTGTTTGCATCAGTGGCATAGAAATGGTTGGATATGACAAGTCCACCCAGTCAGATGAAAATCAAATCAAACTTTATTTGTCACATGCGCCGAATACAAGAAGTGTAGACCTACAAGCCCTTAACCAACAGTGCAGTTAAAGAAGAGTTAAGAAAATATTTACCAAATAAGCTCAAGTAAAAAAACTTTTTTTTTTAAAGTAATACAATAATGAGGCTACATACAGGGGGTACAGAGCTTAGTTGAGGTCATTTGTATAATATGTAGGTAGGGTGAAGTGACTATGCATAGAAAAACAGTGAGTAGCAGCAGTGTACAAAACAAAAGCCTAAAAGGCCAGCATCCTAGAGTCGCCCCTTCAGTGTTGACGTTGAGCCTGGTGTTTTGTGGGTACTATTTAATGAAGCTGCCAGTTGTGGACTTGCGAGTTGTCTGTTTCTCAAACTAGACACTCTAATGTACTAGCCTTCTTGCTCAGTTGTGCACTGTGGCCTCCCACTCCTCTTTCTAGTCTGGTTAGAGCCAGTTTGCAATGTTCTGTGAAGCGAGTAGTACACAACGTTGTACTAGATCTTCAGTTTCTTGGAAATGTCTCGCATGGAATAGCCTTCATTTCTCAGAACAAGTGTACACTGACACGTTTCAGAAGAAAGTTCTTTGTTTCTGGCCATTTTGAGCCTGTAATCGAACGAACAAATGCTGAAGCTTCAGATACTCAACTAGTCTAAAGAAGGCCAGTTTTATTGCTTCTTTAAAATCAGCACAGTACAACAGTTTTCAGCTGTGCTAACATACTTCAAAAGGGTTTCTAATGATCAAGCCTTTTAAAATGATAAACTTGGATTAGCTAACACAACATGCAATTGGAACACAGGAGTGGTGGTTGCTGATAATGGGCTTCTGTACGCCTATGTAGATATTCCATTAAAAGAATCAGCCGTTTCCAGCTACAATAGTAATAAACAACATTAACAAAGTCTACACTGCATTTCTAATCAATTTGATGTGATTTTAATGGACAAAAATGTGCTTTTCTTTCAAAAACACGGACATTTCTAAGTGACCCCAAACATGTGAATGGTAGTGTAGGTATTACAGACTCAGTCAGGGAGAGGCTGAAAATGTCAATGAAGTCTCTTTGCCAGTTGGTCCACGCATGCTTTGAGTACAAGTCCTGGTAATCCATCTGGGCCCGCGGCTTTGTGAATGTTGACCTGTTTAAAGGTCTTGCTCATATCGGCTACCAAGAGTGTTATCACACAGTTATCCAGAACAGCTGGTGCTCTCGTGCATGCTTCAGTGTTGCTTGCCTTGAAGTGAGCATAAAGGCATTTAGCTCGTCTGGTAGGCTCGCGTCACTGGGCAGCTCGCGTCTGGGTTTCCCTTTGTGTCCGTAATAGTTTTCAAGCCCTGCCACATCCGACGAGCGTCAGATCCAGTGTAGTATAATTCAATCTTAATCCTGTATTGATATGGTTTAAGCATTGCTGTGGATTTAGACCATCCATTTTTTGCTCTCAAAATAAAATTATCTCAAATCAAATTTATTTATAAAGCCCTTCTTACATCAGCTGATATCTCAAAGTGCTGTACAGAAACCCAGCCTAAAACCCCAAACAGTAAGCAATGCAGGTGTAGAAGCTCAGTGGCTAGGAAAAACTCCCTAGAAAGGCCAGAACCTAGGAAAAAACCTAGAGAAGAACCAGGCTATGAGGGGTGGCCAGTCCTCTTCTGGCTGTGCCGGGTGGAGATTATAACAGAACATGGCCAAGATGTTCAAATGTTCATAGATGACCAGCAGGGTCAAATAATAATAATCACAGTGGTTGTCGAGGGTGCAACAGGTCAGCACCTCAGGGGTAAATGTCAGTTGGCTTTTCATAGCTGATCATTCAGAGTATCTCTATCACTCCTGCTGTCTCTAGAGAGTTGAAAACAGTAGTTCTGGGACAAGTAGCACTTCCAGTAAACAGGTCAGCAGCACGGCCAGGTGGACTGGGGACAGCAAGGAGTCATTAGGCCAGGTAGTCCTGAGGCATGGTCCTAGGGCTCAGGTCCTCAGAGAGAGAGAGAGAGAGAGAGAGAGAGAGAGAGAGAAAGAAAGAAAATAAAGAATTAGAGAGAGCATACTTAAATTCACACAGGACATCGGATAAGACAGGAGAAATACAGACGGACCCTATCCCCCCGACACAAGCTACTGCAGCATAAAAGCTGAGACAGCAGGGGTCGGGAGACCAACATACCATCCTGAGACAAGGCCGAGTGTAGCCCACAAAGATCTCTTCCACGGCACAACCCAAGGAGAGGTGCCAATCCAGACAGGGAGATCACATCAGTGACTCAACCCACTCAAGTGACGCACCCCTCCTAGGGACGGCATGGAAGAGCACCAGTAAGCCAGTGACTCAGCACCCGTAATAGAGGCAGAGAAACCCAGTGGAGAGAGGGGAACCGACCAGGCAGAGACAGCAAGGGTGGTTCATTGCTCCAGTGCCGAGACAGCAAGGGTGGTTCATTGCTCCAGTGCCTTTCCGTTCACCTTCACACTCCTGGGCCAGACTACACTCAATCATAGGACCTACTGAAGAGATGAGTCTTCAGTAAAGACTTAAAGGTTGAGACCCAGTCTGAGTCTCTCACATTGGTAGGCAGACCATTCCATACAAATGGAGCTCTATAAGAGAAAGCCCTGCCTCCAGCTGTTTGCTTATAAATTCTAGGGACAGTTAGGAGGCCTGCGTCTTGTGACCGTAGCGTACGTGTAGGTATGTATGGCAGGACCAAATCGGAAAGATAGGTAGGAGCAAGCCCATGTAATGTTTTGTAGGTTAGCAGTAAAACCTTGAAATCAGCCCATGCCTTAACAGGAAGCCAATGTAGAGAGGCTAGCACTGGAGTAATATGATCAGATATTTTGGTTCTAGTCAGGATTCTAGCAGCCGTGTTTAGCACTAACTGAAGTTTGCTTAGTGCTTTATCCGGGTAGCCAGAAAGTTGAGCATTGTAGTAGTCTAACCTAGAAGTGACAAAAGCATGGATTAATTTTTCTGCATCATTTTTGGACAGAAAGTTTATGATTTTTGCAATGTTACGTAGGTGGAAAAAAGCTGTCCTTGAAACAGTCTTGATATGTTCGTCAAAAGAGAGATCAGGATCCAGAGTAATGCTGAGGTCCTTCAGTTTTATTTGAGACGACTGTACAACCATCAAGATTAATTGTCAGATTCAACAGAAGATCTCTTTGTTTCTTGGGACCTAGAACAAGTATCTCTGTTTTGTCCGAGTTTAAAAGTAGAACATTTGCAGCCATCCACTTCCTTATGTCTGAAACACAGGCTTCCAGGGAGGAATATCTAACAAGTAATCTAACAATTCCACAGCAACTACCTAATTCACACAAATCTAAGTAAAGGGATGGTATAACAATATATACATATAAATATATGGATGAGCAATGACTGAGCGGCATAGGCAAGATGCAATAGATGGTATAAAATACAGTATATACATATGGGATGAGTAATGCAAGATATGTAAACACTATTAAAGTGGCATTATTAAAGTGACTAGTGATCCATTTATTAAAAGTGACCAATGATTTCAAGTCTGTATGTAGGCAGCAGCCTCTCTGTGTTAGTGATAACTGTTTAACAGTCGGACTTGAGACTGAAAAATAGCTTCTGTCTCTCTGTCCCAGCTTTGATGTACGTGTACTGACCTCACCTTCTGGATGGTAGCAGGGTGAACAGGCAGTGGCTCGGGTGGTTTTTGTCCTTGATGATCTTTTTGGCCTTCCTGTGACATCGGGTGCTATAGGTGTCCTGGAGGTCAGGTACTTTGCCCCCGATGATGCGTTGTGCAGACCGCACCACCCTCTGGAGAGCCCTGCGGTTGTGGGTGGTGCAGTTGCCGTACCAGGCGGTGATACAGCCCGACAGGATGCTCTCAATAGTGCATCTGTAAATGTTTGTGAGGGTTTTAGGTGACAAGCCAAATATCTTCAGCCTCCTGAGGTTGAAGAGGCACTGTTGCGCCTTCTTCACCACACTGTCTGTGTGGGTGGACTATTTCAGTTTGTTCGTGATGTGTACGCAGAGGAACTTAAAACGTTCCACCTTCTTCACTGCTGTCCCGTTGATGTGGATAAGGGGGTGCTCCCTCTGCTGTTTGCTGAAGTCTACAATCATCTCCTTTGTTTTGTTGACATTGAGTGAGAGGTTGTTTTCCTGACACCACACTCCAAGTGCCCTCACCTCCTCTCTATAGGCTGTCTCGTTGTTGTTGGTGATCAAGCCTACTACTGTTGTGTCGTCTGCAAACTTGATGATTGAGTTGGAGGCGTGCATGGCCACACAGTCATGGGTGAACAGGGAGTACAGGAGGGGGCTGAGCACACACCCTTGTGGGTCAAAGTCCCTCAATAAGAGCTACTACGACGCTAATATTTGCGTAAACTCTTCACAGTTGTGTTCTGTGGGTGTCACCGAGTAGACTCATATTCCATTTTAATACTCCACATTCCAACCTTGTTTAAGATTATCTAGTCTAAATATGACATGAATCACTTTAAAAGAGAAACTTTTATTTTGAAGGCAAAATGCAAATTCCACTATTGTGGCAAATCCTTATTGTGGCTAGCTTCACAACACATAACCCGGTCCTGTAAAGCCATACTAGCCTGATTAAGCTAGCTGTCTGTTTATAATGTTAGTTTTGGGCAACAGAGTTAAGTAGCTGGCTAGCTAGTTATTTTAATTGGAGAACAACACGTGGTCACCTAGCTAATACTTAGTCACATGGATTCCTAAACCATTGCTAAGAATATTGAACATGACTGCAGTTTCAGGCTGGTTGCATTGGTGCTAGCTAGGTAGCACGCTAAAGCTAGCTAGCTACCCTAGAAGTTGCTAATAACATCTGTATCAAAGATATTAGCCAAAATGTTTAATCCTGCTCGTTTGAAACTGATCTAAGTTGAGGTCAGAACTCTGTGCAGGCCAGCCAAGTTCTTCCACACCGATCTCAACAAACCATTTCTGTATGGACCTCATTTTGTGTATGGTAGCATTGTCATGCTGAAACAGGATAGGGCCTTCCCCAAACTGTTGCCACAAAGTTGGAAGCACAGAATCGTCTAGAATGTCATTGTGTGCTGTAGCGTTAAGATTTACCTTCACTGGTACTAAGGGGCCTAGTCCGAACCATGGAAAAACAGCGCCAGACCATTATTCCCGCTCTACCAAACTTTACAGTTGGCACTATGCATACGGACAGGTAGCGCTCTTCTGGCATCTGCCAAACCCAGATTCGACCGTCGGACTGACAGATGGTGAAGTGTGATTCATCACTCCAGAGAACACATTGCCACTGCTCCAGAATCCAATGGCGGTGAGCTTTATACCAGTCCAGCAGACACTTGGCATTGCGCATGGTGATCTTAGGCTTGTGTTGCGGCTGCTCGGCCATGGAAACCCATTTCATTAAGCTCCTGACGAACAGTTCTTGTGCTGATGTTGCTTCCAGAGGCAGTTTGGAACTCGGTAGTAAGTGTTGCAACTGACCACAGACGATTTTTACGCGCTCCAGCACTCGGCGGTCCATTTCTGTGAGCTGCTATGGCCGTTGTTGCTGCTAGACATTTTCACTTCACAATAACAGCACTTACAGTTGACCAGGGCAGCTTTAGCAGGGCAGTAATCTGACTAACTGACTTGTTGGAAAGGTGGCATCCTATGATGGTGTCACTTTGAAAGTCACTGAGCTCTTCAGTACGGGCCATTCTACTGCCAATGTTTGTCTATGGAGATTGCATGGCGGTGAGCTCGATTTTATACACCTGTCAGCAACGGGTGTGGCTGAAATAGCCAAATCCCCTAATTTGAAGGGGTGTCCACATACTGCTAGGAGGATGTCATGTCATTCCATTAGAGGAGTGTGTGAGTGACTAACTTTTTTTGTTTATCAGTGCATTTTGACGGCCAACTAGATGAAAAGGTTTGAGAGGGTTTATCTAATCTTCCTTCGTTTAGATTTGAACTCATCTTACTCTGGCTAGCATTAGTTGTTGATCTTATTGTTGTTGATGTGCATAACTGAGGGAGAGAGAGTCTACCTTTTCATGGTTGTTTGATCAATAGGACTGTAAAGTTCCAATATGTAAGTTGTTTACATATTTGCATTAAATCCATTCAGGTGTATTTTGTGGCTTTTGGTGAATGTGTTCTAATGATCTAAAGTCGCGCTATTGCAACTGCCTGTAAACACACAGTATGGTTCAAAGTGAATGATGTCAGGCCCTTGAGGCAAATTACTTCTTTGAATAAAGGTCTACGGTAGCTCAGATTGGTGCCTTAGTATATGCCTTAGTATATTCCCAAACATTCTAAGAATTTATTAAAATTACCATATCTAAGTGGTCGCTTGTCAGATTTTCTGTTTTAAGTGTCATTCTTCCCGGGGGTGTATATGAAAATTTTTAAATAAGATTTCATGTTGCTAAAATGGTGTCAGTTCCACATTAAATGCAACAATGTTTCACACACAAGTTATTTTCAAAGACATGGCTAACAGCATGCGCACTCACCAGATGATGATCTTTTGAAAGTTAACTTCTTGTTGAAAGTTATTCTTGAAAAGGGAAAAGCTAACAAACTAGCAACAACATCTTCTTTGACAACACCTGCTGCAGCCGCTGCAAACTAGCTGACAACAAAAGCTAGCTAGACTGTGGGAAACTACTGCTCACTATTGCGCAGTGACCTGTTGACCTTCAAGAAGGCAGCAGTTTCCATACATTTTTGTAAAAACGGTCCCATCCATTAAGTCAAAATGTGATTGGTTGATTCCACTGTCACTCCAAAATGTTGCCCTAATACAGTTGAATGGCAGATGCCTTTATCTAGTTTCTATTGGCCTAGCCAATGGCTGATTTAGCTAGCTAGGTGTATCTCCGCAGAGACCAGCAAAGAAAAATCCTGATTGGATTTTTTTTCTCTTCAACCCTTTCCTTTACAGAAAACTGAAGAGATTAAATCAGAACATAATTGAAAATAATTTTGCAATTATAATTATAATAACAATTGTATAAATCCCTAGCCCTTCTCTGAAGGTGTAGAAGGCACTCATTATTAACCCAAACACAGTGGGGAACAATTATTTGTAGATTATTTTCCCTCAGCATGCATTCTTTCACAATATAGAATGTCTAAATAATCCATATGTTCTGAAATATGAACACAGAAATACTGGACATTTTGAACTCTGGTGGTGATTTGACAAAATTACAATCATGGTCTTGATTTGGACTCGCATTTTTTTAGTCTTGTTGACTAAAAGGGCTCTGATTAGAGACAATTGGTAATTTACTAGATTCCATAACATGATCTCATAAGTTGTTTTGTAGCCAACTCAATTGTTGTCATACATTGCCTACATCTATTCAGACAATATGACACCAAACAGAAAATGTATGAAAAATATTTTATTGAAATATTTTGGAAAAAATACAAAACAATTTAGACAATTCATATAGGCAGTCAGCTCCACAAATAAACATTTTCTACAAAGAAATCCACACAGCACAGGCATAGTTCACACATTACTATATGTAGGATAGTTCACCCAAATGACATATTGGACAATGTATGACAACAATCCATGCTTCGGTTAAGTTTTCCTGGCACCTCTTACAAAAGAACGTTGGAGCATTTGTGGCACAAATCCCATTCAAGTCCTGGTACTGACTTTAGCATTTTTTGCACATTTCTTTGCACATCATGTTCAAATCATCTATAAGTTACTGAGTTTCACAATACATTTGAGATACTATCGAAAGAGTTGGACATGATGCGCAAAAAAACGAATATGCCAAATGCGGGGAAACAGTGACAGGGAAGTAAAAACAAAACATGGATTGCTGTCATACTTTACTGGGTAAGGAAAGCAACGTCATTTTGTAATTTGGTATAACTATCCCTTTAAATGTATATCAGACCAAGTAAATAATGAGTCAAGTCAAATTTAGCAGAAAGGGGAAAGCAATGTAACGGGTATGTATGTACACATTTCCAGATACACACAGCTAATGGACATTTACCCCAGACAGACACAGGTGGCTCACAGGTCTTTCCAACCAGGGAAGCAACCGTTCAGACATATAATTTTACAAAACCTACAAACCACTCAGTGGACAAATCTGAAATGGCACCCCATCCCCTGGTATAAGTATACTATAGAGTACCACAGTATGAGTCATAATACCCATGAAGACAAGCAGTCAAACAGGGAAATGTTTCATATTGTTCTTCTACCATTCATTTCCCCCCATAGTGGATTTTTAGAAACACTAAAAATAAGGGTTGTTTCATGCAGGCTTACCTTGGTGTGATGTTTTTATAACCATGTAAATCTCTCTAGGACAAGGCAACTTTTAACAATATATTCACCTGTATTTACCCCCCAAAAATGAAATGCTAAATTAGCTGCTAATGTGGCTATGATGAAGAACTACAAATGGCATGATCTTGGTGAGACTGCAGAATCGAGGCAAAGGTAAGAATCTCTGGATTAAGTATCTAATGTTAGCTAAATGGCTACATTTCTTTAAAAATCGACAATTCTGTGAACTGTCTTGAGCAAGTTTTAAACTGACAATACATGTTAGCAAACGTGTCAGCTTGAGATGACGTGCAGGAGCTTGCAGGGATTTGTAGTTTTGCATGTCTACTTTGATGCAAATTAGCATTTTCGATTCAGAGTAAATAGAGCCGAATATATTGATAAGTCACCTTGTCCGAGAGAGATTTACTTGGTTATCAAAACGTCACACCAGGGGAAGTCTACAAGAAACAGCCCTTATTTTAAGTGTATCTAGAAATCAGTAACTCATGCTCAGCAGAACACACCTATTAATCCAAACAAAACCAGGATGAGACAAAGCAGAGCTAAAACCTTTCGTGTAAACCCCAAAGGGGTCAAATCTGATCTCTTATAAAGAGGGTGACTGACATTGGGAGGTTCAAATACATCACAACCTGATAAGTGTTTCTTTCTTCCCAAAACATACAAGTTCATGTTGGGCCAATTATAGAACTATCCCAAGAGGTTCCACTTCAGTGGTAAGAACCTCTGCAGTAATTTTAAACTACCACTTGAGGGTGTCTAAACATAAAGAAATCATGTTCTTACTACAGCTGTTCCCCAAATGTTCATGAATAGTTCATTTGTTTGTCACTTTTTTCTCTCTCAAAATCACTGATCTGATCAGGCTGGATAGGTGAAACAAATTATTATTTGGGTTCTTTCAGCTATATTGGTTCCTTCCAATCAGTGCCCTTAAAGCAGGAGGCAAGGGTAATTGTTGGACACATCCTGTTAAGATAAAACAGGATTTGGCAGTCTAGTTTGAGTTCACATATCCATACATTTGAACTCCACAAGGCATAGGCCTACCCCCAGAAAATAATTGGCTAAAATTATAAATAAAATAAGTACAAACCAAAGCACATTTGAAACCCAAAACCAGAAGAGAAAAATAATATTAAAATAATTGATTACATACATTCATAACAGACCATGAAACCAGGGGAGAAGTGTTGAACGGTTCATAACAGAGGACATTACAGCTAAACCTATGTTATAGAATCACACATTTGTCATTGAGCCACATTTCAGGTGAATTTGGTATCAGTGTATTCTATTGCATTTCACTATCAATTCTAGTTGGTCTAGCGAGGCCTATACTTGTAGGCCACAAGTAAAATAATAAATACTGACATTTGCTGCCTTGAAGCAAATAAAATACTTTGGTTTGGCGATTGGACCATATAACGCTTAGAGTAGGGCCTTCTCTGCTTTCAGCATGTATTTCATGTCACTCTCTTGATCAACTACAGGCATGACTTGTGCTCGACAGCCATAAAATACCTTACCAGTTGAAAAGAGAGAGAAATATCAGAGAATAGCATTTGCAGCATGCCACTAACAAAAAATGAAAATACAAAACCAAAAAAAGATAAATTCAACCCTAATCCAAAACGGCTAAAATCCCACCTCCACTTAGAACTAGATTGTGGGTGATGTAACAGAATCTTCAAACCTCAGGAGTGGGTTTCACTGCACAGATTACAAAATAAAATCTCACTCGTCATTTAGAAACAGTTACCATAGCTGCAGAATAAGTCAACAAAATATTTGCTGAGGAGCGAGGAAATGGTGTAATGAAAATAACAAAAGGCTAAATGTAAAAGATGAAAACCAAAAAATAAAATGTTGGTGAAATGAAAACAACTTTAGCTAGATATGCAAACAAGATCTTGCTCACGTCACTGAATCAAATGCATTTAAATAGACATTCTTTCAAAAATACTTTATCTGCATAGGCAACAGGTCCACCAACAGAGGGGATCAAAAACCCACAGTTCCCATTTGGAAGTCGATGGTTCCCAAGGTCCTTCAATTGTATTGCCTTTCCTCAAGCCCTTTATTCAAGTACTGCAGTCAGAAAGCCTTAAGCATGATGAGGAGGCCAAGTCCATTCCTCACTCATCTGCGACAAACCACACCACGCAGCAAGTCTTTCACAATACAAAGGGCACTGGCTAGAGGCCAGCCTGTGTCTATAGCCCTGGGAGTGAGACAGCCAGCCCCCTGAGAGAGGCAGCCAAGCCAGGTAGGTACCCCCAGACTCCCATCACTCCACGGGGGCATTGCTGCTGGCCTTGACCCCGGACCCAGCTCGGCTGATCTGAAGCCAGGGAAGCTTGGCACAGTTCTTGAAGAGCTGCTCGATAGCGATATGACGAACGTGCAGCTCCGATGCCAGCGAGTCTTTCTCCTGTACAGCCACCGTCAGCTCCTCAAACACCTCTGTAGAGGGGGAGGCAGAGATCAGTATAGCACAGGGTTAACACACACACACACACTGGATGGCATGACAGATCACAGAGCAAAGCAGTATGTTGCAAGCCAGGGACCACACACAAAGACAACAATTTGTGACAAACAAGGAAATCAATTAAACAGATTAAGCAGAGGGGGCAGACAGCAATGACAACACAGTACCAGCAAAACATAATTCTACCTCACAAAGACACATCAAAGACACCAGCACAGAAGAGACGCTACAAAACAATAATGCAACATATTCACTTCCTTCCATTTATGGTCATTTAAAACAAGAGACATTCCAAACCCATGCACTCAAATATATAATTCACAGTTACACTTTAATAGCCATCTAGTGAATTTCTTACTTTGAATCTGTAGCAGGAGCTGGCCATTCAGCTGGTGGAGTTCATCCACACTCATTTTAATCACTGGAAGATAAAACACAGATTGGGTCACAAAACAAGAGCAACACAGCATGTGTGATAAAGTAAAGAAAACTTGTTCAGAACAGTCCTCTAACTAAACAACTAATGCAACCTCAGGGACGACACATAGCAACAACAAACTACGCAGAGCGAAGAGTCATATAGCTACACTGTCGTCATTTACTAAAGGAATTGAATTCTAACAACAGCATGAAAGAGCCACCGTCCTTGGGAGTTATCCCTCCTCTCTCCCAAAGGACGTGCAGCAGGCACAAAAAAACATTGGTGCTGTTACAGGGACAGGACGTGGACACTGAGGTAGGAGAGAGAAAGCTTTTCTCTGGAGTGTGATGGTGTGGGGAAAGGGGGGAAAGTGGTGGTCAAGGAGGAATGTGTGAGGAGGATGCTCTAAAAACGGAGCCCTTGCCTGCATCACTACATTGTCTTGTGTGCCATTAATGAGTAGTAGGGGATATGGAAGAGATAGGAGTCCATATAAAAAAGATCATAGAACAGATCAGGAGGAGAGAAATGGACGCGGTGCATCCCATCTGTCTCCCTCCCACGTTTCCTCCCTTTTCAACACGCCTCCTCCCACTCAATGCCATTCATCACAGAGGCAGACACCTTCTGATCCAGCCTTGAGATGTCTCTGATGAAGGGAATGTATGCAGGAAAGGCAGATCCCCTGAAGCCTCTCCAGTGATGACTGGGCTAAATAACACTGGCTACAGTCTGACTTCTCTACCTTCCTAAAATGGTGCACTCGTTCCCAGAGGCTTCCTCTAGCCCCATGCTTAGGCTACATCAATACAATGTTTATTCTGTATGCAGAGAGCTCACTTCTGGAGAACAGAGGGGTAGAACATCTGACCACAGCCAGTGTGGTGTGTTGGGAATAGAGGAAGCCAGTTAGTGTTCATTACAGTTGGTATAAAGAACTCACACTCGTCTCTGCTGTGGCCATTGTTTGAGTGCAGCAGCTGGTGGTCTCCTCCAGAACACTGGCTGTGGCTATGAAGACCCCTCCTCCCTGTGGACCCCCACAGGCCCCCCAGGCCCTGCCCGTCCTCCAGTAACCCCAGCCCCTCGGCTGAGTGGCAGTCCAGCATGCCTGTGGCGTAGTCCGGCAGCCCTCCTGCCCCCGTCCCCTGGTTCCAGCATGGGGTATAGCGAGGCACTTGGGCGTCTGACTGGGGAAGAAGTGTACGTTCTCCATTCTGGCTGTAGCAAAGGAGCTGGTGCTTGCCCCCCCGGCGGCCCGGACCTCCCTCTAAGCTGACGGAGTCTTTGTTCTGGGCGTACTGAACAATACGGCTGATCTTCTGGCTCAGGGCTAGCTTCATTCCCTCGTAGGCACTGCGGGAGACCTTGGAGCGGGACAGCTTCTGGTTGGCGATGAGGTGGTACTTCTCAAAACACTCCCGGTGACCCCGTAGGGATTTGGAGTGCAGGAGGGTCGCATGGGACACACCTGCAGCAAGCAGAGCAAGAGCGAGACACATAGCAATCAGTCAGAGAAGACAATTAGCTACATGTTCTGTTTAGCAATAAATACTATATGTATTTCAAGGTATTGAACTGAGGGACATATTTCTAAGAAACAGAGGACTAAGAACTGAAATGATACAGTAAAAAAAAAAAGGTACTGTTGGCTTTGCTCTTTTTTCAAAGTCAAGCCACTGCAGATTTCAATTATTTCCTGCTCTAGATGCTGTTCTAGAAGGACATAAAACTATAACGATCTTACAGTACTGACTTACCGCATTTGACAAACATTTCCTTTTTGGAATAAACCCATTGAAAGCAGCCTAAAATAGGCAGATTTAAGTGTTTTTATGTCCAGGGGAAAGCTGCTTATAGTGGGCTTAGCTTCTGAACCATTGAGAGAGCAGGGCTGGGAGATTGACCGATCTTAAAATGGACAGATATATGCTGGGCAGAATTTACAATTTTAATAGGGACTATCTAAAGATTGCAGTGACCTGCCAACACAGACTAACCTAAATGACTAGCTATCATCTTCTCAATATCTAAAACAGCTTTTCAAAGAAACTAGCCCATTAATGCATTTCAGGTTAACCGAATGTGTAAAAGAACAGAGTTAAGTACCATCATTTTCAAAGATAAATGTTTTAGGCAGACCTTCCTGTTTAAGGATGTTTCTGAAATCCTTCTGAGGAATCTCATTGAGTAACTATTAAGAGAAAGGTTGCACTCCAGAGACTGAGAGCGCTCCAGAGACTGAGAGCGCTCCAGAGACTGAGAGCGCTCCAGAGACTGAGAGCGCTCCAGAGACTGAGAGCGCTCCAGAGACTGAGAGCGCTCCAGAGACTGAGAGCGCTCCAGAGACTGAGAGCGCTCCAGAGACTGAGAGCGCTCCAGAGACTGAGAGCGCTCCAGAGACTGAGAGCGCTCCAGAGACTGAGAGCGCTCCAGAGACTGAGAGCGCTCCAGAGACTGAGAGCGCTCCAGAGACTGAGTGTTGGGTCATATTAGAACCTCCAGCTTCCCCAGAGGGAAAGGATCACCTGGGATTAACAACACTTCCTCAATTTGGACTGCAAGAGGCCATTCTCTCTAACGCATTTAACACACAGAGAAAATGCAGGGGAATTTACCTCAGACACCACATCCAAAGTCAAACTAACCTTGAAGTAAACCGGGGACACTGGCAATCATGTAAACACTGAATGGAGCGCACACAGTGTGAGAATGAAAGTGAGCAAACAAGCGAGCATGTTTGTACAGGCTTCGTCTTCAGCCTACATATCACACAGACAGACGTGCTGGAGCCTGCAGCTAGGGGATTGGTCTAGGTCAAGACTGAGTACAAGGCAGTAAGACGGATGCTCGTTAGGTAGGTTCACCTCAGACACTTCTCCAGGAAAGAGAGAAGAGGTAATGGCATGCGGCCACCAAATGACGAGTCTAAATGTGCTAGGCCTATAAACTACCCCCCAAAAGTTCAGTCAATATCAGTCATCAGAAAGCATTCGCCTCAGCTTTAAGATAAAGGATGAAAAAAATGAAAGCTCAAACTAAAATCATGTCAACGTGATAAGGCTATTTCCTGCTCTTTTACATTCATGTCAGGGCCAACAGGAAGACACTTAACTGAAGCCATTTCCCAGACAAAAGAGGAAGGGGAGGCCAAGAACTTTAGCCAAGCCCAGCTCTCAAACACTAGGGCTGGTTGATATGGCCAAAATATCATATCACAATATTTTTCTAATTTATGGCGGTGGCGCAGTATTTTGTTTCTGAATAATAAAAGTTTTAAATATATATTAAGATTAGTGCATGATCCTAGAATGGCAACAAATGAATTAGTGATATTAATGGTTTTTCTCCATTCTTATAGTTTTATACCCGGACCAAACTTGGACAAAACTGACAGCGAAGTTGTCCAATTTGTAGAACTTTTCATTCATACTAAACAAAAATATGGATGCAAAATGTAAGGTGTTGGTCCCATGTTTCATAAGCTGAAATAAAAAGATCCCATACATTTTTCATACGCACAAAAAGCTAATTTATCTCATTTTATGCACAAATTTGTTTACATCCCTGTTAGTGAGCATTTCTCCTTTGCCAAGAGAATCCATCCACCTGACAGGTGTGGCATATCAAGAAGCATGATCATTATTACACAGGTGCACCTTGCGCTGGGGACAAGAAAAGGCCACTAAAATGTGCATATATATATATTTTTTACCTTTAACCTAGGCAAGTCAGTTAAGAACAAATTCTTATTTACAATGAAAGCCTACGGGGAACAGTGCCTCGTTCAGGGGCAGAAAGACAGATTTTTACCTTGTCAGCTCAGGGATTCAAACCAGCAATCTTTCAGTTACTGGCCCAACTCTCTAACCACTAGGATACCTGCCACCCCAGCAGTTGGCATGCTGACTGCAGGAATGTCCACCAGAGCCTTTGACCGGGGAATTTAATGTTAATTTCTTTACCATAAGCCGCCTCCAACAAAGGTTTAGAGAATTTGTAAGTACGTCCAACAAGCCTCACAACTGTACAACCGTAGACCACGTGTAACCACACCAGCCGATGACCTCCACTTCCAGCTTCTTCACCTGCGGCATTGTCTGAGGTCAGCCACCTGGACAGCTGATGGATCTGAGGAGTATTTGTGTCTGTACTAAAGCCCTTTTGTGGGGAAAAACTCATTCTGATTGGCTGGGCCTAGCTCTCCAGTGGGTGGCTGCACCACTGCCCAGTCATGTGAAATCCATTAGATCAGGGCCCAATTTATTTATTTCAATTGACTGATTTACTTATATGAACTGCAACTCAGTAAAATTGTTGAATGTTGCGTTTATATATTTTTGTTCAGTATAATTTAACACTATCAAAATATTGTTATAAAATGATATTGTAAAAATCCATACCGGTACGTGGATCCATACCCATTCACAATATAATCATCCAACCCTAAAACGCAGACACTGTGGGCAGCTTGGCTGCCTGTCACAGAAAACAGAAAAGCATCGAGTTGTTCAACGCTGTAGGCTTTAAGACATGATCATCAGCTGACTTGCTTGTGCTAACCAACCGTCACACAAGCACACCGTGTTTATACTAAGAACAAGCCAAATTATGCCTATACAATAATATTGGTGTGTACCCTGAAACAGACAGCTGTGTGGTGAATTAGTCTTATGAGGAAGCTGTGAGGCTAGAAAATTCTAGAGGCTTGGAGAGCTGGTCTGGGACTGTGTGTGTGTCCCTGGCTACTGAACTTTCCCAAAGTCCAACCTGCATACCAGTTACCAGGAGCTTCATAAACCACCAAGCCAAAAGCCATGTATTAAGCGATCAGATAATCAGGCTTCGACCACCGACTGGTTCGTCCCATCACAAAATAACACAGGCCCAACAGTCATATCACAGGCCCACAATCAGAGCAGTGTACCACCAGCCAAACAGAATGGAGCTAAGCTCCCAGCCATGTGCTAAGCAGCTTAGCAGCTAGCTAGCACTACTCTCTATCACACACACAATTCAGAGGTGAGTCAATGTCTTCGGCAGTGGCAGTCAACTCGTCAGAGGCATAAGCACGACGCTGATGAGAAATAGGCTCCAGAACACAGGCCTGTGAATCATCCTTTTGTTGGCTTTAGCACATCTCCAGTGGAAGCCGTTTACCTGGCCTTCAGAGAAACAAAGCCACAGAGCAGCCACAGAACAACCTCATCTGAGCACTGCGTAAACCATCCACCATGCCCTCAGAGTCAGAGTACTGTTTGAATGGTATCGGTCTGTGTAAAATCTAAGGGAGCATAGATAGGCAAACGCAAACGATCATTGAGTAGGGTAACTCCTGTTTGAATTTAATGGTGTCAGAGTAAAAGCTAAGGGAGCATATACAGAGCAGGCAAACATTACATGAAGAATGATGAGTCACCATGCCATGGTTAGTAGTAACTAACGACAATCGGAAACGCTAATCCTCGGCGCTAAAGTAGTCGTGCTCTTATCCATCTGATCTAATCCTGCTCTGTCTATTTAGCAAACACACTTTGCCACAACTCTCCAGACTGTAGGCCGGGAGGGTCAGTGAATGTGGGGGCTGTCATGGAAACCGTAGGCCTAATCTTAACATATGTAATCTAAGACCAGACAGCCTGTATTTTCATGGCCCAGGCTCACGCACTCCATCAGAACCTGTTCTTTCCCTTCTCTACTATTCGTCAATGCTGTCCTAGACTGGCGATAATAGGCCACACCTCTGATTATGTCTCTAGGGGTATGGCCAGGCTTAGTTTCAGAGGATCGATAGAATATCACCATTGTAAATCTACTGTAGATGTGTAGTTGTTTACTGTACATGTCACTAACAGGCCAAACAAAAGGTGACGGAAATTATGTTTTCTGAAAACAACTCACGGTTCCTTATAGTGTTCTTGGCAAAATGAGTTGAATTCTATCATGATGTGACGTTGGTTTAACCTACTTAGTAACACTCCCTTAGCTATAGGGAACTGCTTTCTGTGTGTGTAGGCCTACATTGGGCAAGGACATTCAATTATTGACACAGTTTAGGAGTCGTTGGGGCCAGGGTAGGAGGTTGTTAGTAAAAAAAAAATGGGGCAGGGGTCATGGTGATATCATGTCCAAATAGAACTTGACATGGCTGAAAGTGTCGCAGATGTCAACAGCTGCAGAGCTAAGCCTGGATCACAGACAGAGCTCACATTTGTACAGTACACCAGAGAGTTAATTAGTCACACTTTGGTCCTGCCGCTGCTCTACTGAGTGGTGGATGGGGAAGAAGAGGGGCTTTTAACTGGTTGGGGTGAACAAAAACTAACCCAAGAGGTTCATATAGTTGGTTAAGCAGACATATATTACCTTTTTACGTTGCATTCATATGGGTGATAGTGTATTTAGGCAGGTCCATCTAGATAGAGCTGAACAGCATATGATGCAAATGATTAATGTATTAGCCTAAATATTCTACTGTATTCCCAAAGCATTGGCCTATTAGCACAATTCATAAAAAGGCATTTGGTCCAAAGCTGGAATTAGTACTGAAAGCCACAGATTACACTTTACCACCCCAAAATAAATACCCTGAAAGCCATTCATGCTCAGTGGGTTGGTGGAATAGTAGCTCTGGGCACAGCTACGGCAAAGACAGCATGTTTCTCAATCTCCAACTATAGAGAGGTCTAGTGCCCAAAAGCTTTAGCATGGACGGCACCTAAGGATGTAACGATTCACCGATATGCATCAGTCCCCGGGTTCAAATGTTTAAGATATGAGTGCATTGGTCCCTGGGACCCAAAACGATCCAAATGTTGCATGCGTCGGTCAGAAAATCTGTGTTACAATTCGCTGGTCCACAATTTATTTTGTTCAAATTACTTTTTTTACCTTCCAAAAATACCTAATCTTTTGTGACAACTGCGTGCACTCCAGTGTCAAGCTAAGTATGTAATTATGTTAACGGTCATTGATCTGCAATTCATTTTGAATGTCAAACAACCCCAGACAATATCAGTAGCCTAGTCAAACTGTGCGCTATGCGTAGAGTCGCACCTTGACCAAAGAGAGGGAGGCATATTCCTGATTTGGCACATCTGCGCATCACCTACAGCGTTCAAATGTTTATAAAATGACCTGCGCAATATTAGGCATTATTTGTTGAGTGACAACCAACGTAATTATAGGAAGGCTACATGCTGATCAGGGCTTACATTACATTTAGATTATCGCTGAGGGTGAACCTGAATAGTTTTGCTTGAAACAATCTGTATGCAAACACGCATGTGTACTACCGTTCAAAGGTTAGAGGTCACTTAGAAATGTCCTTGTTTTCCATGAAAGCACACATGAAGTGAGTTGCAAAATGAATAGGAAATATAGTCAAGCTGTTGACAAGGTTATAATGACTTAATTGAAATCATAATTGTGTCCTTCAAAATTTGCTTTCATCAAAGACTTCTCTAGTTGCAGCAACTATAGCCTTGCAGACCTGTGACATTCTAGTTGTCAATTTGTTGAGGTAATCTGAAGAGATTTCACCCCATGCTTCCTGAAGCACCTTCCACAAATTGGATTGATGTGCACTTCTTACATACCATACAGTCAAGCTGCTCCCACAACAGCTCAATAGGGTTGAGATCTGGTGACTGTGCTGGCCACTCCATTATAGACTGAATACCAGCTGACTGCTTCTTCCATAAATAGTTATTGCATAGTTTGGAACTGTGCTTTGGGTCATTGTCCTGTTGTAGGAGCAAATTGGCTCCAATTAAGCACCATACACAGAGTATGGCATTGCAAGTGATAGCCTTCCTTCTTCAAGATCCCTTTTACCCTGTACAAATATCCCACTTAAACCACCACCAAAGCACTCCCAGACCATCACAGTGCCTCCACCATGCACTGACAGATAGCGTCAAGCACCCATCCAGCATCTTTTCTGCGTCTCACAAATGTTCTTCTTTGTGATCCGAACACCTCAGATTCATTTGTCCATAACACTTTTTTCCAATCTTCCTCTGTCCAGTGTCTGTGTTCTTTTGCCCATCTTAATCTTTTATTTTTACTGGCCAGTCTGAGATATGGCTTTTCTTTGCAACTCTGCCTAGAAGGCCAGCATCCCAGAGTCTCCTCTTCACTGTTGACATTGAGACTGGTGTTTTGCAGGTACTATTTAATGAAGCTGCCAGTTGAGGACTTGTGAGGCGGCTGTTTCTCCAACTAGACACTAATGTACTTGTCCTCTTGCTCAGTTGTGCACTGGGGCCTCCCACTCCTCTTTCTAGTCTGGTTAGAGCCAGTTTGCGCTGTTCTGTGAAGGGAGTAGTACACAGCATTGGACGAGATCTTCAGTTTCTTGGCTATTTCCCGCATGAAATAGCCTTCATTTCTCGGAACAAAAATAGACAGACGAGTTTCAGAAGAAAGTCCTTTGTTTCTGGCAATTTTGAGCCTGTAATCGAACCCACAAATGCTGATGCTCCAGATACTCAACTAGTCTAAAGAAGGACCGTTTTATTGCTTCTTTAAATCAGGAAAACAGTTTTCAGCTGTGCATAATTGCAAAAGTGTTTTCTAATGATCAATTAGTCTTTTAAAATGATCAACTTGGATTAGCTAACACAACATGCCATTGGAACACAGGAGTGATGGTTAGTGATATTGGGCCTCTGTACGCCTTTGTAGATATTCCATAACAAATCATCCGTTTCCAGCTACAATAGTCATTTACAACATTAACAAAGTCTAATTTTCTTTCAAAAACAACGACATTTCTGAGTCACACCTAACTTTAGAACAGTGTGATATATATATATATATATATGTATATACACAGTGGGGAGAAGAAGTGTATGTAATTATGTATAGTTTCTGTATCGTATCGGAACCAATGTACCTAGATATCTATCGAATCGTCTTGAAGGGGAAAGATGCACAACCCTAGCAGCTCCATTTAAGTCATTCATCATTTTGAAGAGCTGGTCAACTGGATGGGACTTCGTATGGGTTAAGGAAGGATCGCATGGGCCTCCCGGGTGGCGCAGTGGTTAAGGGCGCTGTACTGCAGCGCCAGCTGTGCCATCAGAGTCCCTGGGTTCGCGCCCAGGCTCTGTCGTAACCGGCCGCGACCGGGAGGTCCGTGGGGTGACGCATAATTGGCCTAGCGTCGTCCGGGTTAGGGAGGGCTTGGTCGGTAGGGATGTCCTTGTCTCAACAGCGACTCCTGTGGCGGGCCGGGCACAGTGCGCGCTAACCAAGGTTGCCAGGTGCACGGTGTACCCTCCGACACATTGGTGTGGCTGGCTTCCGGGTTGGATGCGCGCTGTGTTATTGGGCCTCTGAAGAAGAAGCAGTACGGCTGGTTGGGTTGTGTATTGGAGGACGCATGACTTTCAACCTTCGTCTCTCCCGAGCCCGTACGGGAGTTGTAGTGATGAGACAAGATAGTAGCTACTACAACAATTGGATACCACGAAATTGGGGAGAAAAAGGAGTAAAAAAAAAAAAAAAGGAAGGATCACATAAACGATATCATAACCGCCATCGATAAAAGACAGTACTGGGCAGCCGTCTTCATCGACCTTGCCAAGGCTTTCGACTCTGTCAATCACCATATTCTTATCGGCAGACTCAGTAGCCTCGGTTTTTCGGATGACTGCCTTGCCTGGTTCACCAATTACTTTGCAGACAGAGTTCAGTGTGTCAAATCGGAGGGCATGTTGTCCGGTCCTCTGGCAGTCTCTATGGGGGTGCCACAGGGTTCAATCCTCGGGCCGACTCTTTTCTCTGTATATATCAACGATGTTGCTCTTGCTGCGGGCGATTCCCTGATCCACCTCTACGCAGACGACACCATTCTATATACTTCCGGCCCGTCCTTGGACACTGTGCTATCTAACCTCCAAACGAGCTTCAATGCCATACAACACTCCTTCCGTGGCCAACACTCCTTCCGTGGCCTCCAACTGCTCTTAAACGCTAGTAAAACCAAATGCATGCTTTTCAACCGTTTGCTGCCTGCACCCGCACGCCTGACCAGCATCACCACCCTGGATGGTTCCGACCTTGAATATGTGGACATCTATAAGTACCTAGGTGTCTGGCTAGACTGTAAACTCTCCTTCCAGACTCATATCAAACATCTCCAATCGAAAATCAAATCAAGAGTCGGCTTTCTATTCCGCAACAAAGCCTCCTTCACTCACGCCGCCAAACTTACCCTAGTAAAACTGACTATCCTACCGATCCTCGACTTCGGCGATGTCATCTACAAAATTGCTTCCAACACTCTACTCAGCAAACTGGATGCAGTATATCACAGTGCCATCCGTTTTGTCACTAAAGCACCTTATACCACCCACCACTGCGACTTGTATGCTCTAGTCGGCTGGCCCTCGCTACATATTCGTCGCCAGACCCACTGGCTCCAGGTCATCTACAAGTCCATGCTAGGTAAAGCTCCGCCTTATCTCAGTTCACTGGTCACGATGGCAACACCCATCCGTAGCACGCGCTCCAGCAGGTGTATCTCACTGATCATCCCTAAAGCCAACACCTCATTTGGCCGCCTTTCGTTCCAGTTCTCTGCTGCCTGTGACTGGAACAAATTGCAAAAATCGGAGACTTTTATCTCCCTCACCAACTTCAAACATCTGCTATCTGAGCAGTTAACCGATCGCTGCAGCTGTACATCGGTAAATAGCCCACCCATTTTTACCTACCTCATCCCCATACTGTTTTTATTTATTTACTTTTCTGCTCTTTTGCACACCAATATCTCTACCTGTACATGACCATCTGATCATTTATCACTCCAGTGTTAATCTGCAAAATTGTAATTATTCGCCTACCTCCTCATGCCTTTTGCACACAATGTATATAGACTCCCCTTTTTTTCTACTGTGTTATTGACTTGTTAATTGTTTACTCCATGTGTAACTCTGTGTTGTCTGTTCACACTGCTATGCTTTATCTTGGCCAGGTCGCAGTTGCAAATGAGAACTTGTTCTCAACTAGCCTACCTGGTTAAATAAAGGGGAAATAAAAAATTAAAATAATAAAAAATCAGAGTAGTTTACACCTCAAGGTGAGAAGTTCAGCCACAATGAACAGGTCGTTTAGACCAGAGAGCAGCACAATGGCCCCTAACAGCAGCACATAGCGGCAGCATCAGCTATATCATTCCACTGTATCAAGTCAGACTGAGCCTCTCTCGTCTCTGACGTTGGCTCAGGTTAGACTGGCGGCTCTCTCAGGTGGTTAGCCTACTCTGACTCAGCAGCCGGAGGCCTGTCAGCTACAGGGAAAAACAGCTGTGAAACGTATGTATTCTGACTCATAGCTGGTTAAATCTTCAAAGGATATTGAGTGCTCTTCTGAAAGAGCTCCCAGGATTCCATTTACATAGAGGGATGAGCACTCACTGCTGTGGTGAATGGCACTCAGGAGGCGCAAAAAAACACAATTTAAAAACAAAAAAAGATTGCTCAAATGTCCCCTAAACTCAAATATAAAAAGGCTTAGACAGAGACAAAACATAGGCTAGGCTATAGCCAACCACAACTACTATAAAAACAGCCTCATCTCTCCCACAGAGGAACATCAAACAGCTTGTCTGACCTGGAAGACTGTTGGGGGTGTGAGGGAAGGACTGCAGTAATAGTCATGTTCCATTGTCTGCACTAGAGGTCGACCGATTAATCGGAATGGCTGATTAATTAGGGCCGATATCAAGTTTTCATAACAATCGGAAATCGGTATTTTTGAGTGCCTTTTTTTTTGTTTTACACCTTTATTTAATCTTTATTTAACTAGGCAAGTCAGTTAAGAACACATTCTTATTTTCAATGACGGCCTAGGAACCGTGGGTTAACTGCCTTGTTCAGGGGCAGAATGAGATTTTCACCTTGTCAGCTTGGGGGATCCACTCTTGCAACCTTACAGTTAACTAGTCCAACGCAATAACGACCTGCCTCTCTCTCATTGCATTCCACAAGGAGACTGTTAAGCAAATACAGTAAACCAAGGTAAGTTGCTAGCTAGCATTCAATTTATCTTATAAAAAGCAATCAATCATAATCACTAGTTAACTACACATGGTTGATGATATTACTAGATATTATCTAGCGTGTCCTGCGTTGCATATAATCTGACTGAGCATACAAGTATCTAAGTATCTGACTTAGTGGTGGTAGGCAGAAGCAGGCGCGTAAACATTCATTCAAACAGCACTTTCGTGCGTTTTGCCAGCAGCTCTTCGTTGTGCGTCAAGCATTGCGCTGTTTATGACTTCAAGCTTATCAACTCCCAAGATGAGGCTTGTGTAACCGAAGTGAAATGGCTAGCTAGTTAGCGCGCGCTAATTGTCGTTTTGTTGCTGGTTTGAGCCCAGGGAGGAGCGAGGAGAGGGACGGAAGCTATACTGTTACACTGGCAATACTAAAGTGCCTATAAGAACATCCAATAGTCAAAGGTTAATGAAATACAAATGGTATAGAGGGAAATAGTCCTATAATTCATATAATAACTACAACCTAAAACGTCTTACCTGGGAATACTGAATAATCATGTTAAAAGGACCCACCAGCTTTCATATGTTCTCATGTTCTGAGCAAGGAAAACGTTAGCTTTCTTACATGGCACATATTTTACATGGAACATATTGCACTTTTACTTTCTTCTCCAACACTTTTTTTTTGCATTATTTAAACCAAATTGAACAGGTTTCATTATTAACTTTTTTTTTGCCCTGCTGTGCAATGTATCTGAACAGTCACATCTGACTAAGATCATAACATGGTGACCAGAACACTGTCTGAGCTGACAGGGGAGTCTTACACAGAAAATAAATGTTCTGTGAGTTTAGAGTGACGAAAAGTAGCTAGCTAACAGCTCTCTCACGTCTTGCCATTGAGAAGCCCAAAGCGGAGCCGTTGCTATGGACACTCACACACGCAGAGCGGCAGCTCAGGGAGCAGGGGACAGACAGTGACAAGCAGCTAATGGATATGGGGGAAGTTATTTCTGATTCAGCAGGGCAGGGCCGTAAATTTGGAGGAAGCAATCAGACTGGGTAGGGTAGGGCCTGAACGTCACGAGCATTAAATGTCATGTAGACCTCTAAGACCAAACATAAGCAAGCACACTCAGACATGACAGAACAGAGCTTGATCTTCATATCCTTTCTTCACACTGAAGGGGCCAGACAGGCTACACAGTTCCCTATTCCAACCTATTCAAAACAGCAGACTGCTACTGCTCCTACTGGACCTCCCCTGTTGTCTGCGTGGTTTCCACAGTCAATAACTCAATGACCACAAAAGAAAGTGTCTCGGTCAACGTCAGCCTCTTTTTTAGTTGATATTCTTGCTAGCTACAGTGTGTGTGTGTGGACTAGAGCTTGTTAGTGCTGTATGTCGGTGCAGTGTGTTGTCTGACTCTAGCTACATGTAAGGAGTGTGCGTGTCAGCAGCTAAAAACAGACAAGCCTGAACATCTATCCTTCGTGCTACGTTAGGGGGAAGCTGTGGGTGTGGAGTTGAAAGTGGTTAGACACACACAAACAGCCCTATAGACCTACCCTCCAACAACAGTGCAAGCATGTAGGCCTAGATATCTGTCTTGAACTATCAAATGTATCCTAGTAGATGAGAATGTGGTGTCGCGTTGATGAATATTCAACAGCGCTAATTCACTCATGAGGTACAGTCCGAGCGAGACACTATGGGTGTTACTCAAAATGCATACTACCGTGCTGCAAGCACGCAAACTGGAGCATGGGAGGGTTGGATTATGAGTCCAAATCAAAGTATGAGAAACGGAGCACAGAGGGCACTTCTCGGATGTGTACTCCATTTGTACATATTTTGAAGCATGCATAGATGCAAGCTTCAATGGAAAGTAGTCACAGGAATATGACGCAATCACGTAAAAGCAATGCAAATTTTCTTGAAATTAATGCTGCTGATTATTTGAGCTGAAGCGTGAGAAAATAGACTGATTTCGAAATTAAATGTTGCGCATTCACATCTCACATGTTGCCTGACTACAATATTTTATCTTGATACGTTAATAAATACATACTGTGTTTTAATGGTGGCATGTTTACCTGCCTACAATACCGACTGTAGTGTACGTAAATCATAAGCACATAGTAGGGCAAACTGGCTAGCTTCTAAAGTTCCTGTTACTTAGCTAGCTACCCACAAAGAATTGACATCTAACCTTGCATAACATTAGTTGGTCATATTCACCTGTTAAACTATCTTGTCAGCTCGATCCACATATATATCTAGCTGATAATTATGAAGTAAAACGTTTGCTTTATGTATAATCTTGTTTTGTCTTTATTGCCATTGTCCTGGCTGGAAGAAGGTTTAGTGAATGGTAAGTCCAATGTAAGTCAATAGGGCTAACTGGCTAGCCACAAAGAATTTGTAGCTAGTTACCTAAGTAGAATTGACATCTACCTTGCATAACATTAGTTTTAGGTCATTTTTGACTGTTTAACCTCTCTTGAGTAGGGGGCAGTATTTTGACGTCCGGGTGAAAAGTGTGCCCAAAGTAAATAGCCTGTTACTCAGGTCCAGAAGCTAAGACATGCATATAATTGGTAGATTTTGATAGAAAACACTATAAAGTTTACAAAACTGTAAATATTATGTCTGTGAGTATAACAGAACTGATATGGCAGGTGAAACCGCACGGACAAACCATCCCAAAAAATAGCTGTAGTGTTTCCAAGCGTGTGGATGAGAGCGCGTTCTTTGATATTTTTCTCCGGTAAAGACAATAACGATTCTCCGTCTTAAATGTTATATTTTATTAACGTATTAGGGTACATCAGGTTTGATTATAAATGTTGTTTGACTTATTTGGAAAAGTTTTAGTAACGTTTGGGATTCATTTTGTATGCATTTTGATGGAGGGAAACTGGGTGGATTATTGAC
Source organism: Oncorhynchus tshawytscha (assembly GCF_018296145.1). Lineage (NCBI taxonomy): Eukaryota > Metazoa > Chordata > Actinopteri > Salmoniformes > Salmonidae > Oncorhynchus > Oncorhynchus tshawytscha. The sequence continues at coordinate 33,077,944 of NC_056437.1, read as the reverse complement.
TGGAGCGCGCCAGCTAAGTTTTATGGATATAAAGGACATTATCGAACAAAAGGACAATTTGTGATGTAACTGGGACTTTTTGGAGTGCCAACAGAAGAAGATCAGAGGTAAGGCATTTTTTATATCGCTATTTCTGACTCGTGTCGCACCTGTCTGGTTGAAATATGTTTCATGTTTTTTATGCGGGGCGCTGTCCTCAGATGATCACATGGTGTGCTTTCGACGTAAAGTCTTTTTGAAATCTGACACCACGGATTAACAAGAAGTTAAGCTTTATTTTGATGTATTACACTTATGATTTTATGAAAGTTAAATATTTATAATACTGTAGTTTGAATTCCGCGCTCCGCAATTTCACCGGATGTTGGCCAAGTGGGACGCTACCATCCAAAAGAAGTTAACTAGCAGGGATGCAAATTTGTCCATTTTGCTGCCGACTAACTGACCCTTATTAACCGGTCAACAAACGGTTGACGTGACCAACAGAAAATACTATCAGAGATCTGTGGAAGCGTCTCGTCATTATATGTTTCCGACCTAACAATGCGGGAAGGCAGGCAACAAGCTTAGTCCCAAAATAAGCCCATAGAAACACATTGGGCTTATTTTGTACAGATTTTGTTGAGTGAAACCTCTCGCTTCGCCTCTTACGCTCTGATGTTATGCACACACACACAGACCAGAAATGTGTCATTAAGAGCTTAATGGAAACATGCAACAATAGCAAGCCGATCGTCTTAGTCAAAAGGCTATATAGCCTATTATTGAAGATGCAACTCCTGTAATGAAGCAGCTAATAAAATGTAATTTTCAATGTGTTGTAAACAGAGCACCTAATGCGAGCAGTTCCATGTGTGACAGATGAAAATCTCAGTTAGAAACTTCGAAAGAGGGGGAATATAATCGCAACAACTATGATGGGTTGCTAATATGACTAGGATTGTGTCTTTGGCTTCTGGACAACGAAAGAATGTTGATATGAAAAGCAATAGAACAAGAGAGAAATGCTTGTTAATGGCATGAGGAATTCTTTATAAAATAATTGTTTTCTATGGATTGATTTCCACAAGGCTAATTTTGAAGCAAGGTAAGACATGCCTCATTATTTGAAGTTAAGTAAAACATCCAGGTTTCAAACAATTATACTGCATCATTATACTGCATCAAGCGCACATTGCAAAGTGGTGGGTGACGTGTTGATAGTCAACGGTAGGCAGGCTATACAGTGCATTTGGAAAGTATTCAGACCCCTCGACTTTGACATTTTGTACAGATCCTCTCAACCTCGGGCAGGTTGGATGGGGAGCTTCGCTGCACAGCTATTTTCAAGTCTCTCCAGAGATGTTCGATCGGGTTCAAGTCCGGGCTCTGTCTGGGCCACTCAAGGACATTGAGACTTGTCCCGAAGCCACTCCTGCGTTGTCTTGGTAGTGTGCTTCGGATCGTTGTCCTGTTGGAAGCGGAACCTTCAACCCAGTCTGAGGTCCTAAGCGCTCTGGAACAGGTTTTCATCAAGGATCTCTGTGCTTCGCTCCAGTCATCTTTCCCTTGATCCTGACTAGTCTACCAGTACCTGTCGCTGAAAAACATCCCCACAGCATGAATCTGCCACAATTATACTTCACCGTAGGGATGGTGCCACGTTTCCTCCAGATGCCATTCAGGCCAAGAAGTTCAATCTTGGTTTCATCAGTCCAGAGAATCTTGTTTCTCATGGTTTGAGAGCCCTTTAGGTTACATTTGGCAAACCCCAAGCGGGCTGTCATGTGCCTTTTACTGAGGAGTGGCTTCCATCTAGCCACCCTACTATAAAGGCCTGACTGGTGGACTGCTGCAGAGATGATTGTCATCCTGGAAGGTTCTCCCATCTTCACAAAGCAACTCTGCAGCTCTGTCAGTAACAAATCGGGTTCTTGGCCACCTCCCTGGCCAAGGCCCTTCTCCCCCGATTGCTCAGTTTGACCAGCTCTAGTAAGAGTCTTGGTGGTTCCAAACTTCTTCCATTTAAGAACGATGGAGGCCACTGTGTTCTTGGAGACCTTCAATGCTGCAGAAATGTTTTGGTACCCTTCCTCAGATCTGTGCCTCGACACAATCCTGTCTCGGAACTCCACAAACAATTCCTTCAACCTCATGGCTTGGTTTTTGCTCTGACATACACTGTCAACTGTGGGACCTTATATAGACAGGTGTGTGCCTTTCACAATCATGTCCAATCAATTGAATTTACAACAGGTAGACTCCAAACAAGTTGTAGAAACATCAAGGATGATCAATGGAAACGGGATGCACCAGAGCTCAATTTCAAGTCTCATAGCAAAGGGTCTGAATAGTTATGTGAATTAGTTATTTTTCATAAATGTGCAACAATTTCTAAAAAACTGTTTTTGCTTCCTCATTATGGGGTATTGTATGTAGATCGAGGAAAAACAATTTTGTCAAATGTCAAGGTGTCTGAATACTTTCCGAATTAACTGTATATAGCCTATGTACCCGAAAGATGAATGGTATGCGTGCTTTAATGACGAATTGAGATTGAGAAATAAAATAGCCAAAGTTAACACGCGATTGCATTGTTGCGCAATGACTGGATTTTAAAACCATAGTGAATTATTGCAATGTTTGTTTATTTGTCAATTAATCCCATAAGGGATGGGTTGCCAATTTGATGCGATTTTTTTTTTTTTTTATCATTCATTCAGCAGGTTTCACTCCAGTAGCCTACAGGCTTTTTGAGGAGTTCTCGAGCTGCCTGACAGGTGGTAGGCTATTCCACTCCTCAAACTTGACTCTGTATGTTGTGCACGTGATAAATAAGATGCACAACGACAACAAAAATACACACGTGCCAATTGATTTCCCAATAGACCAACAAGGATGACCATTTTTGCATTTTTTTATGCATTTTTGGCAGCTAACCGTGCATCAAAGCTGGGACCGAGAGACTGAAAAACAGCTTCTATCTCAAGGCCATCAGACTGTTAAACAGCCACCACTAACATTGAGTGGCTGCTGCCAACACACTGACACTGACACTGACTCAACTCCAGCCACTTTAATAATGGGAATTGATGGGAAATGATGTAAATATATCACTAGCCACTTTAAACAATGCTACCTTATATAATGTTTACATACCCTACATTATTCATCTCATATGCATACGTATATACTGTACTCTATATCATCGACTGCATCCTTATGTAATACATGTATCACTAGCCACTTTAACTATGCCACTTTGTTTACATACTCATCTCATATGTATATACTGTACTCGATATCAGCTACTGTATCTTGCCTATGCTGCTCTGTACCATCACTCATTCATATATCCTTATATCCTCATTCATATATCCTTAAGACAGTAGTTTTGGAATTGTTAGTTAGATTACTTGTTGGTTATTACTGCATTGTCGGAACTAGAAGCACAAGCATTTCGCTACACTTGCATTAACATCTGCTAACCATGTGTATGTGACAAATAAAAATTTGATTTGATTTGAACATCACTACCAACCAGGGCCTAAAATTAACACCCGACACCTGCGGGTAGATTTAGGCATTGGCAGGTAAGATGTCTATTTCACTAACCACATTGGCAGGTGGTCAGGGCTCCACAGTGTGAGCATTTCACTCGCATATGTGAATAAAAATAGTAAAGTATGATCACATTTATAGTAAATGCTAAAGTAGCTGGTTTCAAGTATTTCTGTCGTTTTGTTTCATAGCTGGTCAATTAAATCGCACAAAGTCAAAGAACTACTAATCCTATATAGCCTATTCCACCTCGCGCTGAAACACTGCTTGGGGACTGTGCGCACATGAAGAGCTGAGTGAAAGATTCATATTCATAAGCGCTGCGCACAGGCATAAAAGTTAGTCTAATTTACTTGAAACGGAAGTCTACTGTCCTTGTGTTTCTTAGCTATTTACATTAATTTGTTCACAAGCTAGGTTGTTTTTCTATGTTTGAGTTTCAACTGCTATGGAAGAGAAGACCACACTTCTACAAGTCAGACTCAATCTCACAGGCACAAACATGACTAGTCACGCTACCAGAACCTCCCACCCTTAAAAAGGGGCAAGTGAAAATGTTTGACTCATCGGTGTTATTTTGGTTAAAAGTTAAAACATTTTAAAATATACCACATTACTTCTTACTAGTAATATAATTATTTTATAAACATTACAAAGCGTGCTCATCTGTTTTTTGTGTTTTGTTGGTGTAATTCTAAACAGGGGAAAAAAATATTTGGGCTGGTAAAAAAATATGAACGGCAGGAGGACCCAAAAGTTAACTGCTTCTCAAATGTAATGTTTTATGTGTTCTCCACACTCTCATCCTAACAAGAACATACTAAACAGAACTTCCTCAGAGGGTGTTCTCTGAGCATGAGTGTGGAACATGCTAGTATGCATATTGAGAAACACCATGTACTTACGCATGGCCTCCTCTACTCTGAGGAACTTGGACAGAGAGCAGTTCCCTCCCGCTCTACCTTAATGAAGTCAAGCAGAATCAGATGAGCCGTGGGCATTAGCCTAGATGGGAATTTAACCTAGAAGATCAGTGGGCATCTAGCCTAGCGTGGCCAGGGAGAAATTCAACAGAAAGCAGGGCCTAGTCACAGATCCCTCCCATATATCACTATTATTACTGCTGCCCTCACCCCCACCCCACACCCATGTGCCATCCCTGGCTGCCTCTTAACTACTGCTAAATGGCCAGAGGCTGCATCAAAATCTCTGCAACAATAGCCTATACAGGCTTATCTAGATACAGACACACAGTGGAGCAACAATGGTAACACATTGTGACAGACTGGGGCATCTGCACATGATGCTCATCTCTACAATCAGGCTCTTTCTGGGACTCTACTGCAGTACAATAATCAATAAAAACTCCACCTGGAACAAACAGGATATATTCCCTTTTCTCAGTCAGGATATATTCCCACAGTTCCGGGATTCGATAAAGGCTCAATGCATGCAAAGCACATACAGTCAGGTCCAAAATTATTGTCTCACTTAATCAAGATGAGCAACAAAAAAAATACTACATAAAATACACATACTGAGCTACACTATATGACCAAGAGTACATGGACACCAGCTCATCGAACAACTCATTACAAAATCATAGGCATTAATATCGAGTTGGTCTCCCCTTTTCTGCTATATCGGCATGGCCGATTAATTAGGGCCGATTTCAAGTTCTCACAACAATCGGTAATCAGCATTTTTGGACGCCTCTACAAACTGCGTGGCAGGCTGATCACCTGTTACGCAAGTGCAGCAAGAAGCCAAGGTACGTTGCTAGCTAGTATTAAACTGATCTTATAAAAAAAAAAAAATCAATCTTCACATAACCACTAGTTAACTACACATGGTTGATGATATTACTAGGTTAACTAGCTTGTCCTGCGTTGCATATAATCAATGCGGTGCCTGTTAATTTATCATCGAATCACAGCTAATTTCACCAAACGGCAGATGATTTAACAAAAGTGCATTTGCGAAAAAAGCACAATCTTTGTACGAATGTACCTATCCATAAACATCCATGCCCTTCTTAAAATCAATACACAGAAGTATATTTTTATACCTGCATATTTAGTTAAAAGAAATTCATGTTAGCAGGCAACATTAACTAGGGAAATTGTGTCCCTTCTCTTGTGTTCATTGCACGCAGAGTCAGGAAATTTGCAAAAGTTTGGGCAGCCTGGCTCGTTGCGAACTAATTTGCCAGAATTTTACATAATTATGTCATAACATTGAAGGTTGTGCAATGTAACAGCAATATTTAGACTTAAGGAACGGTTCCGTATTTCACTGAAAGAATAAACGTTTTGTTTTCTAAATGATGGTTATTAATGTGGTCAAATCCAGAAACTAACGACTCGTATTTCTGTGTGTATTATAATTCATTCTATGATTTGATAGAGTAGTCTGACTGAGCGGTGGTAGGCGGCAGCAGGCTCGTAAGCATTCATTCAAACTTTACTGTATTTGCCAGTGTAATAAACATATTAAACACATGTAATAACGCATTCACTGACTGTTGTCTGCCTGTGGCCTAAGCATGATATTATAGCCTGCACACTGTGTCATAAACCTTCCTCCCCCTGTCCTTCTGTAGATACTAACCGCACTGATACAACCCCGTACGGGGGGCTGACCAAGATAACGTAAACACTGAAATTCCTAAACACACACACACTCGACCCACTTCGGGATGGGCTCCAAAGACAAAGAACTCTGTCAAGAGCCAATGGGATACGGACACCAGGCTGGAGGGGACTGTCAATCACCTACAAGCAACCTACCAGAAGCCAGGACTACCAGAATCTACATATGTCATTTCAATGTATAAAATGGACTGCCCATCATGTTTCTCTCTCTCTTTTTCCGATAGTTCCATAAGAACTAGACGAAGGGGCCGTGCAGCACGTTTTGCCAGATATCATTACGTTTGAATAAACGGCCTTTACTATACATTATCCGCCTTGTCCAGAGTTGCAACTTGGTCTTGTTTCTAATATAGCTATTCATCAACACCAGCAGCTCTTAGCAATTCTTACATCACAGCGCTGTTTATGATTTCAAGCCTATCAACTCCTGAGATTAGGCTGGCAATACTAAAGTGCCTATTAGAACATCCAATAGTCAAAGGTCTATGAAATACAAATGGTATAGAGAGAAATAGTCGTGTCATAATTCCAATAATAACTACAACCTAAAACTTCTTAACTGGGAATATTGAAGAACTGGGAATATTGAACCACCAGCTTTCATATGTTCTCATGGTCTGAGCAAGAAACTTAAACATGAGCTTTTTTTACATGGCACATATTGCACTTTTACTTTCTTCTCCAACACTGTGTTCTTGCATTATTTAGACCAAATTGAGCATGTTCATTATTTGAGACTAAATTTATTTTATTTCTGTATTATATTAAGTTAAAATAAGTGTTCATTGTCCATTCAGTATTGTTGTAATTGTCATTATTACAAATATATTTAAAATATATATATTTTTTAAAATACATTTATTTTTAAACAGCCGATTAATTGGTATCGGCTTTTTTTGGTCCTCCAATAATCAGTATCGGCATTGAAAAATCATAATCTGCTGACCTCTAATTGGGACATTGCTGCGGGCACTTGCTTCCATTCAACAACAAGAGCATTAGTGAGGTCGAGCACTGATGTTGGGCAATTAGGCCTGGCTCGCAGTCGGTGTTCAAATTCATCCCAAAGGTGTTCAATGGGGTTGAGGTCATCTCAATAAACCATTTCTGTATGGACCTCGCTTTGTGGACAGGGCAAATTGTCATGCTGAAACAGGAAAGGGCCTTCCCCAAACTGTTACCACAAAGTTTGCTGTTCCGTTAAGATTCCCCCTCACTAGAATTATGAAAAACAGCCCCAGAACGTTATTCCTCATCCACCAAACTTTACAGTTGGCACTACGCATTGGGGCAGGTAGTCTTCCCCTGGCATCCTCCAAATCCTATGATGGTGCCATGTTGAAAGTCACGGAGCTCTTCAGAAAGGCGATTCTAATGCCAATGTTTGTCTATGGAGATTGCATGACAGTGCACTCGATTTTATACACCAGTCAGCAACGGGTGTAGCTGAAATAGCCAACTCCACCAATTTGAAGGGGTGTCCACAGACTTGATTATATATAGTGTATATTGAATGCGCAACAAAATTGGGAAATTATTGCTCAGAGTAAGATTTTGTTTAACAATACTTTTTCTCTCTCAAAAACATAGAGGGTCAAAATGATTATAAACAATACCTCACCCTGCGAGGATAACAGCACTGAGCCTTTTGGGAAGGATATTAGACCATTCCTCCATACAAAATCTTTTCAGATTCTTGATATCCTTAGTGTGCGCTTATGGACTGCCCTTTCAATTCATTCCACAGGTTTTTAAACGGGATTTGAGTCGGGAGACAGACGGCCATTGCAAAATGTTGATTTTGTGGTCAATCAAATTTTAAAAACCTGGATTTTGATGTGTGCTTGGGGTTATCGTCTTGCCGGAAGATCCACTTGTTACCAAGTTTCAGCCTCCTGGTAGAGCCAACCAGGTTTTTGGCAAAAATGTCTCGGTACTTGGTAAAGTTTATGATGCTGTTGACTTTAACAACCAGTGGAAGCAAAATAGCCACATAACATTAAAGATCCACAACCATATTTTACAGAAGGTATGGGGTCTCTCCTGCTTATGCAGGAAATGCATGCACTGGTGTACGTGGCCAAAGACCTCTGTTTTCAAATGTAAACGCCCGGGGCCTCATTTATAAATGCTACGTACGTACAAAATATGCCTCATAACATGCGTGCGACAGTTGACGCAAAAGTTTGCATATATAAAAACTGAAGATGAGAATGTGGTTATCCTCCTGGAAACTTGAGACCACGCGTAGGCCTACACAGTTTCTATTGGTTGAAGTACTGCCCTGCAAGAATGCAGAAGTAGCCAGTAAAAAAAAAATACAAAACTATTTCAAGTTTCAAGTCAAAACTATTTCTCATCCTTATTCATGATTCATGTAGGCATTGCGTGCTAGGAATATGGGTCCAAATACTTAACTTTTGACTACTTTATTTATAAGAATATTTAGGGGTGTCAATTTTGACCAGTACCTTTGAGAAAAATAAATAAATTACTTGTTAAACTAAAACTATTGTAATAGTATAAAATAATTACTCCATTTGCACATACAATTTAGCTCAGTATTTTAATGACTTATTTTATACAGTCAATATTGCTCATCATTATCAAGGGTGTCAATTTCAGACCCCACTGTATATTGACCACTTTGTTTGCTCTTCATTCCAACTTGCTCAACAAGCCCTGGGGACTGGCGCCTCTCTCACCTTCGATGCTGAGCTCAAAGCAGACATGGCAGAAGGACATGGTCCCCGTGTCGGTCTCCAGCTTGCAGACACCGCAGATGTTGTCGTCGTTTAGGTCGATGTTGACAAACTGCTCCGCTTTGTCCATACTGTCTCAAATTGAAAAACAAACAGAGACAAGAGCACATGGCAGGACATGAGGCATGAAGGGCTTGCACAACATCAACATTTGTTTTGACATTTAGAAGTCAAGAGTCCTCCTTCATTCTTGAACAGAATCTCTTTCAAACTAACGTCTTAGCTTGTATTAGTTAGATGGAAAAATAACACTCAAGTTAGTGGCTCATCACGAGAATGTCATTACTATGCTGATAGTAGCGAGAGTTATGGTTTGCTTAAGGCAGTGCCCTGTAAGCATTATGCCTCATGAAATATCAAGACATTGAAGAAGATAGGAATCACATTTTTTGAGAGGAGAGATTTTTGCTGATTTTCAGGTGACAACAGGATGGAACAACTTTTAGAACGCGTATGAAAAAGTCGTAGGAGTACTGGCATGTAAACGAGGACCCAACAGTGATCTCTCACAGAGAAAGAAAATAGTGTGTCTGGTGACCCATGGAAATGGTAAATTAGCTTACCCCGGCTTACATAAGGTGACCATTCCAGAATGTGATAACCAAGGGGATTATTCATTACAATGTGAATATAATGTTAGTATTTCTGTTCCAGGACACTTGTCTTCCCTGCGTTTATCTAAGGATTACAGAACAAAACTGCACAATGAGATTAAAATGAATAAGCAGGGGCACATATTTTAGGTTTCCAATCTTCTTTCACAGTTCCTAAATATTATCAGCATCATTTGACATTTGAAAACGACTCCTGGTAAAAAGTGAAAATGTGTATGTAATAGGACTGAGAATTGCCAGGGACCTTACGAAACGATATTATCACAATACTTTAAATGTCAATACGATATGTATTAGAATCCTTACGAATCTATAAGCAATTGCGATTCGACAGATTTTATTGTAATTCAATGTTCCAAACATATTGCTCACCATATGTCTCCTGCAGAGGGGGAAGAGAGAGTCATGAAAAAACAAGTATCAGTAGCTAGGTTCCCATCCAATTGGCGACAAATTTTCATCTGAATATTCTACACTGAACAAAAATAAAAACACAACATGCAACAATTTCAAAGATTTGACTGAGTTAAAGTTCATAAGGAAATCAGTTCATTTAAATAAATCCATGAATCTATGGATTTCAAGTCTTTGAATACAGATATGCGTCTGTTGGTCACAGATACCTTAAAGAAAAGATAGGGGCGTGGATCAGAAAACCAATCAGTATCTGGTGCGACCACCATTTATTTGCCTCATGTAGTGCGACACATCGTGCAGAGTTGATCAGGCTGTTGATTGTGGCCTGTGGAATGTTGTCCCACTGCTCAATGGCTATGCAAAGTTTACTGGATATTGGCGGGAACTGGAACCCGCTGACGTACACGTCGATTCAGAGCATCCCAAACATGCTCAATGGGTGACATGTCTGGTGAGTATGTAGGCCATGGAAGAACTAGGACATTTTCAGCTTGAACGAATTGTGTACAGATCTTTGCGACATGTGGCTGTGCATTATACTGAAACATGAGGTGATAGCGGTGGACGAATGGCACGACAATGGGCCTCAAGAGAACACTTCTCCAGCGTAGGTGAGCATTTGACAACTGAAGTCGGTTACGACGCCTAACTGCAGTCATGTCAAGACCCTGGTAAGGACGATGAGCACGCTGATGAGCTTCCCTGAGATGGTTTCTGACAGTTTGTGCAGAAATTTGCCATTTGTGCAAACAAACAGTTTTATCAGCTGTTCGGGTGGCTGGTGAGGAAGCCACAGGTGAAGACGCAGAATGTGGATGTCCTGGGTTGGCATGGTTACATGTGATCTGCAGTTGTTAGGCCTGTTGGACGTACTGCCAAACTCTCAAAAACAACGGAGACGGCTTATGGTAGAGAAATTAACATAAAATTATCTGGCAACAGCTCCAGTGGACCCTGCTGCAGTCAGCATGCCAATCGCACACTACTTCAACTTGAGACATTGTGGCATTGTGTAGTGTGACAAAACTGCACATTTTAGTGGCCTTTTATTGTCCCCAGCTCTATGCAACAGCTTGCAGATACAGTGAGAGTAGGCTGTGCGGGTAGGCTAGAAGAGGACCATCCTTCTCACTGAATTTCAGAAAAATATAAAATTGTGAACCATTAAAGTTATCCAGTTTAGAAAAAATATATATATATATACATTTACGTCACCAAATAATTCATTAAAACACTGTTTTGCAATGAAGGTCTACTGTAGCCTCAGCAGCAATCTGTAGGGTATCACCATGGTGTAGCCAGAGGACAGGTAGCTTCTGTCTTCCTCTGGGTACTTTGACTTCAATACAAAACCTAGGAGGGTCATGGTTCTCACCCCCTTCCATTGACTTTCAAAGTAATTATGATAGGTGGGAGGATGTCCTCCTGAAGTTATCAGAGCTCTTGCAGCATGAACTGACATGTTGTCCACCCAATCAAAGGATCAGAAAATTAATCTACTTGGTTGCCAACCACCATATAAAGTCCAAAGAAGAAGCCTGAAGGAGGAGAGATTACTAGAAAACAAACTTTAACCCTTTTATCTGTGGATTAATTGTCAGAGTAGAGGACCTTGTGCATTTCAGGTAAAATAACAACCCAATGTTAATATCCTAGGACAAATTAGCTAGCAACAGCAAGCTAGCTAGCTAAATTGCCAGAAATGGTTGCTTATCGACTGGTCCCCAAATCAATATAATTGGTTCAGAGTTTGTTTTGATATTTCAACCTGCGTTTTCTGATCGTGTCTGGTGTGGGGGGCCAAAATCAAAATGCAGATGTATGTGCGCGGTCTAGTCAGCATGTTAGCCGATCCACAAGAATGGAATGGTCTACCGTATCAAAAGCTTTGGTCAAGTCAATAAAAATAGCAGCACAACATTGCTTAGAATCAAGGGAAATTGTGACATTATTTAGGACCATTAAGATTGCAGTGACACATCCATAACCTGACCGGAAACTAGAAACATCAAGAAAACTTCTCAGTAGTCAACTGGCTGGTTTTTCCAACACTTTTGATTAACAGGGAAAAAATAGAAATTGGCCTATAACAGTTAGAATCAGCTTGATCTCCCCCTTTAAATAAAGGATGCACTGTGGCTGCCTTCCAAGCAATGGGGACCTCCCCAGAGAGTAAAGACAGGTTAAAAAGGTCAGAGATAGGCTCAGCAATGATAGGGGCTGTAACCTTAAAGGATCTAAACCATCTGACCCAGATGTTAATTTGGGGTCAAGTTTAAGGAGCTCCTTTAGCACCTCGGACTCGGTGACTGCCTGCAGGGAGAAACTGTAGCGGAGCAAGGGGAAAAGAGCGAGGAGCATTGGGGCTAATCGCATTAGAAGGGCTGGGAGATGAGGAAATGTTGGACAGGCAAGGAGGCATGGCTGTGCCCGGTTACTATGTGGCATTACTTATTTTAGAGCAAATTCTTGTCGTTATATTAAACCCAAAACATGTGGGATCTTGTCATGCCACCTGTACTAAAAGTGAACATAAAACACAGACCCCATCCCATTACTGAGTGACTTCCCCAAATGAAGCACTCCTTGATGAACTAACATAGCTTAGGGTGACGAGACATAAAACCTAATCTAAATCTATAGATTTTCTGCATGTAAACAAAGACTAAATAATACTTAACTGTCACGTTAGTGGGTGGGTGGCTAAACAATGCTATATAAAACAATACAATCTCACCCATCATTATAAGTTCCAATTTCTGATCTTCTAATGGATAAGACTGATATCTGCAGGAAATTCAACCATCCCTGGCCTATATTTGGCACAGCAGTTCTGTATACTCAGCCAGGGAGCTTGAATGAAAAGAACAGTTCAGCCTCTTTTGGGGTGTCAAACGTGTCATTTGCCCGACCTCGTGCACCCTGCACTTCGGGCTCCCAAGTGGCACAGCAGTCTAAGGCACTATCTCAGTGCTGGAGGCGTCACTACAGACTCTGGTTTGATTCCAGGCTGTATCAACCACCCGTGACAGGGATTCCCAACTAAGAATTTGTTCTTAACAGACTTGCCTAGTTAAATAAAAATGGTTTTATTTGATTGCCTTCACAGTTTCAGTCAAAGTCCCAAGACTCTTTGAGATATGAGCCAACCTTGTGTCCACCTTCCCGCTTTGTGAGTTTATAGCAGCTAGTAGGTCAATCGGGGTGGGTCCTGTGGAGAGCAAGTATCTTCAGCTAACTCAAATCAAGGTTTATTTGTCACGTGCGCCGAATACAACAGGTGTAGACCTTACAGTGAAATGCTCTAACCAATAGTGCGAGAAAAAAAAGGTATGTGTAGGTAAGTAAAGAAATAAAACAACAGTAAAAAGACATTTGAAAATAAGAGTAGCAAGGCTATATACAGACACCGGTTAGTCAGGCTTATTGAGGTAGTATGTACATGTAGGTATCGTTAAAGTGGCTATGCATATATGATGAACAGAGAGTAGCAGTAACGTAAAAAGAGGGGGTGGTGGGTGGCGGATAACCTGGTTAGCAATGCAGATAGCCCGGTTAGCCAATGTGCGGGAGCACTGGTTGGTCGGGCCAATTGAGGTAGTATGTACATGAATGTACAGTTAATGTGACTATGCATATAAGATAAACAGAGAGTAGCAGCAGCGTAAAAGAGGGGTTGGGGGGGAGGCACACAATACAAATAGTCCGGGTAGGAGTCTTATGGCTTGGGGGTAAAAACTGTTGAGAAGCCTTTTTGTCCCAGACTTGGCACTCCGGTACTGCTTACCATGCGGTGGTAGAGAGAACAGTATATGAATGGGGTGGCTGGGGTCTTTGGCAATTTTTAGGGCCTTCCTCTGACACCACCTGATGTAGAGGTCCTGGATGGCAGGCAGCTTTGCCCCAGTGATGTACTGGGCCATACGCACTACCCTCTGAAGTGCCTTGCGGTTGGAGGCCGAGCAATTGCCGTACCAGGCAGTGATGCAACCGGTCAGGATGCTCTCGGTGTTGCAGCTGTAGAACCTTTTGAGTGTGCGTACATCGTGTGTCAGCGATGTTGACATCCGTTCCTTGTGTCTCGTCCAAATTATCTTGTTGGTGGCATTTCCTTTAGTCATATTGTCAGACAATGATTTGAAATCATAGGCCGTGAGAGATTAAGATAAATATGTATGTTTCAATTTTGCAGAGCTCTAACAAAACACGTCTATTCCATAGCACACTCTCTAGTGCCCCTTAAAATAAGTATTTTCAACTTTCATCCAGAACCGAATATGAACCGATTTCAACATCTTGAAAAGATGCATCTTCAATGTCCTGGAAAAGGTGCATTTTAAACATACCTTTTTACCTTTCATTCAGAACCTACATTTAACCTAACATCTGGAAAACAGGTATTTTTACCTATATCAAATCAAATCTTATTGGTCACATACACGTGTTTAGCGGATGTTATTGCGGGTGTAGCGAAATGCTTGTACTATTACTAGTATATTATCGCCTAGAGCAGCAGAAAGGCAAGAACCGGCCCTGCGTGGATGATATGACTGTGTTGGAACACTAACCCTATAAAGACTCTTTCTTCCAATGACATGTGTAACGTACCGTTATTGAACGGAGTCCTGATCAAGAGTTAGCTAGCTCCCAAACTAACCATCTAGCTAGCTAGCCCTATATAGTACGGGCGGCGTCCGTTATAGTGCTAGCTAGATACCAACACATTGAACTAGTTACGTAGTTAGCTGAGTGAATGGCTAACCAGCTAGCTACTGTAGACGACTTAGGTTGCTGCTAGCAAAACCTTGTTATGACACTGCTGCCAGTACTGACTAGCCGTGCTAGCCAACATAGATAACGTTAATTAACTGAATCGTGACCCATTATCTGGTCGTCAAGTTCAATAATGTCCAGCAGGAGCCAAACAAAATTATAGTAGCGATTAAACATGGCAATGTAATACAATGTAGCTAGCTATTTATTCTGTTTAACGGCCATTTACCTTGTAATCCTTTGTCAAATCTTCAGGGGAATTCGCGGGTATTTCGTTTCCCTTTACCTCAGTCCTTGAGCGCCTGTAGGGCAGTAAAGTGTTGATGGTAGCTCTCAGAACAGCGCATTACTTTCAGTGGAGCGGAAACCCCCCACATTTTCGGAACGAACTACTTATACATCAGCGGGTGTGTTATAATATCAATACAGATTAAATGCAAATCGTTCTGCATATATAATACATTACACACTTTTGAAATAAAGAAACAATTTTATGTCGATGTATGATCTAGGATCATCATTATTCGAGCTCTATATTAGCCTTTTCAAATGCATTCCGCTGGATTAAACCCCTTTAGACTTGGTATGTTTAACAATCGTCAACAGACTAGAGGAACATTTTCGAACAATAGAATAATAGCTACATGTATGACCTAATATGATTACATAGGGGAAATGTTTACACTATAATTTGGTATTCAGATTTTAATAACGAAGCGAGCGAAATATGAGAAGAGAAACTGATCTATCAACGACCGGACTGTCCAATACCCCTTTCATTTTCGTTTCACATGAAGTCACACGTGGGGATTCCTTTCATGAAAAGAACTATGGTGGATTCCCATTATTCTCAACAAGGATACAGAAGAACTCATTTCGAACAATGACACCTATTCCATGCTAGATTTATACTGTAGTGTGGTAAAATAAGAATTTTTACATTCAGCATCACTCCATTGAGGGAAATATAGTATTATTTCTAACAAAGATGTTTTATTTATTTATTTAACCTTCATTTAACTAGGCAAGTCAGTTAAAAACAAATTCTTATTTACAATGACGGCCTACTAAAAGGCCTGCGGGGACGGGGGCTGGGATTAAAAATAAATAAAATAAAAATATAGGACAAATCACACATAATGAATGACAAGAGAGACAACACTACATAAAGCGAGACCTGAGACAACATAGCATGGCAGCAACACATGACAACACAGCATGGTAGCAACACAACATGGCAGCAGCACATCATAGTAGCAGCACAAAACAGGGTAAAAAAATTTTTATTTCACCTTTATTTAACCAGGTAGGCTAGTTGAGAACAAGTTCTCATTTGCAACTGCGACCAATATAAAGCATAGCAGTGTGAACAGACAACAACACAGAGTTACACATGGAGTAAACAATAAACAAGTCAATAACATAGAAGAAGAAAAAAATAATCTATATACATTGTGTGCAAAAGGCATGAGGAGGTAGGCAATAAATAGGCCATAGGAGTGAATAATTACAATTTAGCAGATTAACACTGGAGTAATAAATGATCAGATGAACATGTGCAGGTAGAGATACTGGTGTGCAAAAGAGCAGAAAAGTAAATAAAATAAAAACAGTATGGGGATGAGGAATATAAATTGGGTGGGCTACATACCGATGGACTATGTACAGCTGCAGCGATCGGTTAGCTGCTCAGATAGCAGATGTTTAAAGTTGGTGAGGGAGATAAAAGTCTCCAACTTCAGAGATTTTTGCAATTCGTTCCAGTCGCAGGCAGCAGAGAACTGGAAGGAAAGGTGGCCAAATGAGGTTTTGGCTTTAGGGATGATCAGTGAGATACACCTGCTGGCGTGTGCTACGGGTGGGTGTTGCCATCGTGACCAGTGAACTGAGATAAGGCGGAGCTTTACCTAGCATAGACTTGTAGATGACCTGGAGCCAATGGGTCTGGCGACGAACATGTAGCGAGGGCCAGCCGACTAGAGCATAAAGGTCGCAGTGGTGGGTGGTATAAGGTGCTTTAGTAACAAAACGGATGGCACTGTGATAAACTGCATCCAGTTTGCTGAGTAGAGTATTGGAAGCTATTTTGAAGATGACATCGCGGAAGTCGAGGATCGGTAGGATAGTCAGTTTTACTAGGGTAAGTTTTGCGGCGTGAGTGAAGGAGGCTTTGTTGCAAAATAGAAAGCCGACTCTAGATTTGATTTTGGATTGGAGATGTTTGATATGATTCTGGAAGGAGAGTTTGCAGTCTAGCCAGACACCTAGGTATTTATAGATGTCCACATATTCTAGGTCGGAACCATCCAGGGTGGTGATGCTAGTCGGGCGTGCGGGTGCAGGCAGCGAGCGGTTGAAAAGCATGCATTTGGTTTTACTAGCGTTTAAGAGCAGTTGGAGGCCATGGAAGGAGTGTTGTATGGCATTGAAGCTCGTTTGGAGGTTAAATAGCACAGTGTCCAAGGAAGGGCCAGAAGTATACAGAATGGTGTCGTCTGCGTAGAGGTGGATCATGGAATCGCCCGCAGCAAGAGCAACATCATTGATATATACAGAGAAAAGAGTCGGCCCGAGAATTGAACCCTGTGGTACCCCCATAGAGACTGCCAGAGGACCGGACAACATGCCCTCCGATTTGACACACTGAACTCTGTCTGCAAAGTAGTTGGTGAACCAGGCAAGGCAGTCATTAGAAAAACCGAGGCTACTGAGTCTGCCGATAAGAATATGGTGATTGACAGAGTCGAAAGCCTTGGCCAGGTCGATGAAGACGGCAGCACAGTACTGTCTTTTATCGATGGCGGTTATGATATCGTTTAGTATCTTGAGCGTGGCTGAGGTGCACCCGTGACCGGCTCGGAAACCGGATTGCACAGCGGAGAAGGTACGGTGGGATTCGAGATGGTCAGTGACCTGTTTGTTGACTTGGCTTTCGAAGACCTTAGATAGGCAGGGCAGGATGTATATAGGTCTGTAACAGTTTGGGTCCAGGGTGTCTCCCCCTTTGAAGAGGGGGATGATCGCAGCAGCTTTCCAATCCTTGGGGATCTCAGATGATACGAAGGAGAGGTTGAACAGGCTGGTGATAGGGTTTGCAACAATGTCGGCGGACAGTTTCAGAAATAGAGGGTCCAGATTGTCAAGCCCAGCTGATTTGTATGGGTCCAGGATTTGCAGCTCTTTCAGAACATCTGCTATCAGGATTTGGGTAAAGGAGAAGCTGGGGAGGCGTGGGCGAGTAGCTGCGGGGAGGGGGGGGGGGGTTGGAGTAGCCAGGAGGAGGGCATGGCCAGCCGTTGAGAAATGCTTGTTGAGGTTTTCGATTATCACGGATTTATCGGTGGTGACCGTGTTACCTGGCTTCAGTGCAGTGGGCAGCTGGGAGGAGGTGCTCTTGTTCTCCATGGACTTTACAGTATCCCAGATTTTTGGGAGTTAGAGCTACAGAATGCAAATTTCTGCTTGAAAAAGCTGGCCTTTGCTTTCCTGACTGACTGCGTGTATTGGTTCCTGACTTCCCTGAAAAGTTGCATATCGTGGGCACTATTCGATGCTATTGCAGTCCGCCACAGGATATTTTTGTGCTGGTCGAGGGCAGTCAGGTCTGGAGTGAACCAAGGGCTATATCTGTTCTTAGTTCTGCATTTTTTGAACGGAGCATGCTTGCCGAAGATGGTGAGGAAGTTACTTTTAAAGAATGACCAGTCATCCTCAACTGACGGGATGAGGTCAATATCCTTCCAGCATACCCGGGCCAGGTCAATTAGAAAGGCCTGCTCGCAGAAGTGTTTTAGGGAGCGTTTGACAGTGATGAGGGGTGGTCGTTTGACCGCGGACCCATAGCGGATACAGGCAATGAGGCAGTGATCGCTGAAATCCTGGTTGAAAACAGCAGAGGTGTATTTGGAGGGCAAGTTTGTCAGGATAATGTCAATTAGGGTGCCCATGTTTACGGATTTAGGGTTGTACCTCCTTGATGATTTGTGTGAGATTGAGGGCATCTAGCTTAGATTGTAGGACTGCCGGGGTGTTAAGCATATCCCAGTTTAGGTCACCTAACAGAACAAGCTCTGAAGCTAGATGGGGGGGCGATCAATTCACAGATGGTGTCCAGGGCACAGCTGGGAGCTGAGGGGGGTCGGTAGCAGGCGGCAACAGTGAGACTTATTTCTGGAGAGATACATTTTTAAAATTAGAAGTTGTTAAAGGAATTTAATTGCTCTATGTTTTAATAACCAATTAAAATTAAACACTCTGTCAATTCATAAGGATTTGTAAGACCCTTATTCTATAATGATAGACAGAGCCCAGTCTTAAAGTCAAACAGCAGAGTTTATTCACGAGAGTACTGAATACGATACAGTTTACCACAGGTTATAAACTGAAAATGACGTCATTAGTTTCAGCCCCAACTCGTGCAATCTCCGTTCCAGTACAAAGGCTGTATCTCAAGCCTTCCCACATCCGTCTTCCTACCAATTTAATATAATTTACGACTGAGCCAAGGTTTTCCGGTGTAGATAAACATTCTAGCCAGTCTGAAGATTTAGTTCATTCATTTCTACCCAGGAACAGACCGTCATTGTTCTAATCCTTGATTCATTCACACACATTATATTCAGTACTGGGATCAAGAAAGAAAACTCATACATTTACAGCAACATAATAGTATTCTGATTAGTACATATACAGTAACATAATAGTATTCGGATTAGTACATATACAGTAACATAATAGTATTCTGATTAGTCAGTCCTGATTGTAATGTATATATAATTAGTCATCATTGATAAAAATTCCCTTAACAGAAGTTTGAACTGTTTGGGCATAGACCTGGAAAGTATGACAGAACTTTGCAGGCTATCTCTGCAGTAGATTGCAACTCCTCCCCCTTTGGCAGTTCTATCTTGATGGAAAGTGTTATAGTTGGGTATGGAAATCTCAGAATTTTTGGTGGCCTTCCTAAGCCAGGATTCAGACACGGCAAGGACATCAGGGTTGGCAGAGTGTGCTAAAAGCAGTGAGTAAAACAAACTTAGGGAGGAGGCTTCTGATGTTGACATGCATGAAACCAAGGCTTTTTCGATCACAGAAGTCAACAAATGAGGGTGCCTGGGGACATGCAGGGCCTGGGTTTACCTCCACATCACCAGAGGAACAGAGGAGGAGTAGGATGAGGGTGCGGCTAAAGGCTATCAAAACTGGTCGCCTAGAGCGTTGGGGACAAGGAATAAAAGGAGCAGATTTATGGGCGTGGTAGAATATATTCAGGGCATAATGTGCAGACAGGGGTATGGTGGGGTGCGGGTACAGCGGAGGTAAGCCCGGGCACTGGGTGATGATAAAAGAGGTTGTATCTCTGGACATGCTGGTTATAATGGGTGAGGTCACCGCATGTGTGGGAGGTGGGACAAAGGAGGTATCAGAGGTGTGAGGAGTGGAACTAGGGGCTCCATTGTAAACTAAAACAATGATAACTAACCTGAAGAACAGTATACAAGGCACATTGATATTTGAGAGAGACATACAGCAAGGCATAAAGTAATCGCAGGTCTTGATTGAGAGAGCTTGCTAAAACAACAGGTGAGACAACAACAGCTAGTCAGCTAACACAACAACAGCAGGTAAAATGGCGATGACTAGGGCAGAGACGGTCGGATTAACTACACACAGAGCCTGAGTTCGCGGCTGGGGCCGACAGACGAAACATAAATAAACAGAATGGAGTACCGTGATTAATGGACAGTCCAGTAGGCATCAGCTATGTAGCCAAGTGATCATAGTGGGCACAGACAACAGCACAAGGGCCAGAAGCTAGAGACAACAATATATCATGCAAAGCAGCCATAACTGTCAGAAAGTGTCCATTATTGAGACTTTGAATGAAGAGTCTTTGAATGGAGATACAGTATCTACATATATTTTAGGATGTTGTGTATGTTACGCCCCTGAAAACAGGGGAGAAATAATCACGAGAGTGATACGGTCTTGTTTTCTCAATTCAACTTTTAGTGCAATGAAAAAAAACGTGATTTCCCCAGGAATATGGGTGGAAACCAGAGCAATCGATGTCAGGCTCATAGATTAAGAGCATTTCGTAGATCACAGATTAACACTTTTAGGCACCACAAAATAAAGTAATCAATATAACGTTTACACATTACTCTCACAATTCGTACCCTTTGTACGCTTGACGGATTTGAACTTTAACACAATTATATGAATGTTATCAATCTCTATCAACTAATACTGAATGCATGATATTTTTAACCTTAGATGTTTTAAGATCCTCACATACTATGAACTTACTAATACTTTTTAATGTATAACAGGCTATGAATATTTCCTTTAACCTGTCACATGTATCCCTGGAAATAATCAGAATTAATGTAAACATTACAGTTTTGAAAACATAGCTTGTCCTAAAAAGTGGTCTCTTGGCACAACTTACCCTGGATATGGGGTAAATTGAGCCGCGGGACAGGGTAAGTTAAGCCGTGTACACATTTCTGTACTGAATGAAATATGACCACTACATTCTTAAAACCATGTTTATCTTTATTTCCAAACACAATCACTTTTGTCTTTTAATAATTTTAAGCATTTTTCAACACAGACTTAACACCTAACAAATACTTTCTCATTTTTAAACATTTTGAACATAGGCCAGGCCCTGTTGTTACCTCATATCCCAGAGATAATGCCTTGCATTACACCTGGGGAAAAAAGCACTTCCATTTGCTCAACTTGCCATTGGCTCAACTTACCCAAGCAAACATTTTGACTATATTAGCCCACACAGCGACAAGGATGCACTTTCGTGCTAGGTTTAGGACATCATATTAAAGCTTACAGAACCCCCAATTAATTTATAGAACAATCTTAAAATTATATACTTTGGTTTAGATACAAGCATCATGAATCCTCTAACACAAATTCATTTGACTTGGTGAAAATATATTTTTTAACCTAACTTACTACTTTTTCCATGTGGTTTCTTCCTTGACAGACTCCATGAAAGGATGACCTCTTCCTAAATATTTGTGTCATTATTCATTTGGTATGGTTTCCTAAAAACAACTTACCCCTTTAGCTCAACTTGGGAGCCCCATAGGGCGGTGCACAACTGGCCCAGCATCGTCTGGGTTAGGGTTTGGCCGGGGTAGGCCGTCATTGTAAATAAGAATTTGTTTTTAACTGACTTGCCTAGTTAAATAAAGTTTCAATAAAAATGAAATAAAAACACTCTCCCCCTATGTGCATGCATGTGTGGCTGGTCTGTGCTCATTAATTGTAACAAGATCAGCCATGTAGTCTACCTGTCATATTCTGTTGAAGCTTGCAGGTGGGGTGGCAAGTAGCCTGGTGGTTAGAGTGTTGGACTGTAAGGTTGCAAGATTGAATCCCCGAGCTGACAATGTAAAACTCTGTCCTTCTGCCCCTGAACAAGGCAGTTAACCCACTGTTCCTAGGCTGTCATTGAAAATAAGAATTTGTTCTTAACTGACTTGTCTAGTTAAATAAAGGTAAAATAAAAAAAATGTCATTTTGAAAGAGACAGGACCCAGAGCCGGAGGACTTTGCATCACAAAAAGACAGTTTTCTGGCGCTGTCGGTTAGCGGACCTGACCTCCTCACTGGTTGGCTGAAAACACTACAAATTCTCTGTCATTTGCAGATGATGTATCCTGGTCCCAGATTGTTTTTTGTGCTGTCTTGTCAACCCCCCCAATAACCCAAAGACAGATGCAAGGATATTGTTTGTCGACTTTGCTCTGCTTTCAATAACATCATCCCAGAACTGCTACAAGACAAACTTTCCCAGCTGTACGTGTCCAGCTCCATCTGCCAGTGGATCACTAACTGCGTAATCAACAAGATGCAACACGTGAAGCTGGGAAAACACCTTTTAGATTCTTTATCCCTCAGCACCAGAGCTTCTCAAGGATTCTTTCTCTCAACTCCACTCTTTCCACCTTAGGTGAAATTGCCACAAGGATGGCGGGACATGTCCCCCCTAGGGCTGTGGTGGTCATGACATTTTGTCAGCCAATGATTGTCAAGCAAATTACTGCAGGTCTCATGGTAATTGACTGTTAATTAACATAAACATATTTAGCATCTCCTGGCTTCAATGTATAGCCTACAATCCACTGATACAGACCATTGGAACATCTACATTTTAAAAAGTCTAATAAATCAATTTAATATAGCCTACACCTTCACAATAAATCTATTATTTATTTTAGACAGGTCTAAAGAAACATGATTTGAAAAAAAATAATTCTGAAGAACACAATAGCATACACAGAGTTGTCCTTATGTTAGGCCCTTATCTGGCTATGCCATATGGCTGTGGGCTACACTAGTTAATTTAGCAGACCAGATATGATTAGAATTCCATGGCATTATTTTATATTATTTTATAGTATAAGGAATACAATTGAACATAGCTGAATAAAATCTAAAGGATATTTTCTCCAAACGATTTCTGAGGGAGCGTGTACACATGCGGCTATTCTGTGTTGAGAAGTCAACAAAGAAACAGGTCCTCTTATATGCTCTATTTAGAGATATTTATGCAACTTTAGTTGTAATACAAACGCTGTGCTAAATGTTTTGATTTTTAATACATTCTAAGGCTGCATGATGTGACTAATTATGATTTGAAAAGTTGCATGAAAAGCATGAACTTGGCAATGTTTTTTGCGCAGGCTGCACACACTTTATCAGTCTCTCATTCAAGATTTGACAAGCATTTGATAATGTCTCAAATTTCCCACCGGCATCCCCCTTTTGTGGCCGCATTGCCCCTAAAATAATCCTTGCCTTTTGCCGTTGTGCCCTTGGGCTGAATATAATCATTATAATTCCCTTCTCCCGGCTGCTTGCTCCGAAGCACCTCTCACTCACATGGCTCTCTCGGATATCTTAATTCTTATTAGCCAAAGCCCATCATTTGATCGGGCCCTTCTCACAATTCAGCTCCGAAGTAGGCTACAAGTGAAGACAGACACATCAGGGATGCAACTGCCTGTCCTTCTCATCGAATTCTGAGGGGTATATTGAATATGTTGGAAAAAAATGTCACATTTACTTTTCATCAGCGAACAAGATGATTATGCCTAACAAACAGCGAAAGCACTAGCCTATGTCAATCTACTATCCCCCAAATTACAAAAGTTGACCTATTCTATTGGTCTACTTGTCCTTCTGTGCGAGAAATACATTTTCCAGACATAGTTTGGGACAGTTGTGGGATGCGATAGATCCCAAATTAATATAACCACTAGCATAAAAAAAACTTTTTAAAGCAATGAGGCTGATGCAATAGATCAGAACGTTTAGCCTAAAATGTTGATAAACTATTAGGCTATTTCTTCACATTATAAGTGCAGCAATGCGCACACAACAGTAAGCGCGAATGTTCCAAAATGCAATCAATTAGCGGTAAAACACCGTTCTCAAAAGTAACCACAAATGTGATTATGCATGCAATGCTTTATTATAAAGCTGCATTTTTATAGTGAAAATTCTCTTCCCTAAATTTGAAACTCACGCACCTCCTATGTATGCCAGTTAGTCTCTACACCGGTTGTAAAGCGGATTAATGTGCTGAATTTTAAGAAGTTATTTGGCCACTTTAGTTTAGTGAAACAAACCCTCTGCTAGGCTACATTGGGTGTGCGACTATGATTTGAAAAACTCGCAAAAAAAGGCATGTGCTGTTTCTTGCCTTACTGTACATAAGCTGGGCAGCATTCACAAGTGGTTATATATAATTCACGTGATAGGCTAATATTGTCACCCATCAGACTATAATTGATTTAATCTTGTCTTTACATATACTAAATAATCTATGTCTGAATGTTTTATTTATTTAGAATGGACCATTATCATGCATCTGTTTCGAAACAGGCAGGGGAAAAATATATGAAAATTATGCACTTAAATAGCGAATGGAGGACGCTTTTCTTGTGGATCATTTTCATGCCAGCCAGGTAAGCTGTATTCCTGTTGTAAAGAGAAGTAATGCGCTTAATATTAGGAAAGCTGAGAAATCAATTTAGTAGCCCTAGCTTATAGAAAGCTGATGGGATCCTCTTCTTTTTAATAGATGCCATCAAAACTCTGTTTTCTCACGCAATTGTATAGCCTATAGAAATGTTGCTCAACATGAGCTCATGGGCTCTCATGAAGTGTTTGATTTGATTTTCGAATACGTTTGCATTGATGTCAGAGTGATTAGAGGGACAATAGAGTGCTGAGTTCCAGGCAGTTAGCAAGTTTGGCAGGCTACTAATGACCATCAGCAGCATCAGAGCTTGGAGGAGCATAGTTACCATGACTAAACAGTCACATGGAATTTGACTGTGGTCATGACTAATAACTGCCAGTGTGGCAGGAATACAGTCACGGCAACAGTCCTAGTCCTCCCCAATATTTAGAACAGGTTGATTCATCTGGGCTCCCCAGATAGCATATTAATTAACACGTCATATTTTTTTACATTTTTATATAACCTTCATTATAATAAGCAATGGCAAAATGTGCAGAATTGCAGGAAATGAGCTTAAATGGTCGAATTTGGCTCCTCCTCTTGTGTGTGCATTTGGTTGATGTGTCATTGTGGTCATGCGCGCTTCGACCGATGTAGCTAGTTCATTAGCAAAGCTATATAGCCACTTGTAGCTAGCCAGTAATTCGTCCAGTATGTGTTGATATAATTTCTAAGGATTTGTTTTTGGACTGAAGCTGTAGAGATTGGTAAGAAATGTAACTTCTGTTGCCAAGTATTTTTTACAGATGCACAATCGAGAGCATTCTGTCGGGCTGTATCACCGCCTGGTACGGCAACTGCTCCGCCCATAACCGTAAGGCTCTCCAGAGGGTAGTGAGGTCTGCACAACGCATCACCGGGGGCAAACTACCTGCCCTCCAGGACACCTACCCCAAACGATGTCACAGGAAGGCCAAAAGATCATCAAGGACAAAAACCACCTGAGCCACTGCCTGTTCACCCCGCTATCATCCAGAAGGAGAGGTCAGTACAGGTGCATCAAAGCTGGGACCGAGAGACTGAAAAACAGCTTCTATCTCAAGGCCATCAGACTGTTAAACAGCCATAACTGAGTGGCTGCTGCCAACATACTGACTCAACTCTAGCCACTTAAATAATGGAAAAATTGATGTAATAAATGTCTCACTAGCCACTTTAAACAATGGCACTAATGTTTACATACCCTACATTACTCATCTCATCTCATATGTATATACTGTACTCTATACCATCTACTGCATCTTGCCATCTTGATGTAATAAATGTATGTCACGCCCTGGCCATAGAGAGGCTTTTATTCTATATTTTGGTTAGGCCAGGGTGTGACTAGGTTGGGCATTCTAGTTTCTTTATTTCTATGTTTTCTGCTTCTATGTTTTGGCCTGGTATGGTTCTCAATCAGGGACAGCTGTCTATCGTTGTCTCTGATTGGGAATCATACTTAGGCAGCCTGTTTGTCCACCTTAGTTGTGGGTAGTCTTTGTTAGTGGCCTGTATAGCCGAAGTAAGCAGCACGGTCGTGTCCTTATTCTTTGTTTTGTTTGCGACATTTATAAATAAAAAGGAATGTACACTCACCATGCTGCACCTTGGTCCGGTCATTTCCACGACAATGTATCACTAGCCACTTTAAACAATGCCACTTTATATAATGTTTACATACCCTACATTACTCATCTCATATGTATGTATATACTGTACTCTATACAATCTACTGCATCTTGCCCATGATGTTCAGCCATTACTCATTCATATACTTGTATGTACATATTCTTATTCATTCCTTTACACTTGTGTGTGTAAGGTAGTTGTTGTGAAATTGTTAGGTTAGATTACTTGTTAGATATTACAGCATGGTCAGAACTAGAAGCACAAGCATTTCGCTACACTCGCATTAACATCTGCTAACCATGTGTATGTGACAAATTTGATTAGATCTTATTCAGCAGTTTTTTATGCATTAAATGACCTCGTATGATGCTTGCATTGATCAGTTATACAGTTTAAATTTGTTCTTTTTGCATTTTGGCCCAAAGTCAACTTTTAAAGTAACATTCCAGTTTTTCCAGATTTCCATGAAATTTGACCTATAAATAAAATTGTTTTTCATTCCAAAAAATGGTCATTAAAGGGTAAGTCTTAACCCCAATTTCAGCCTGCACAACCCCTTCAATATATATATATTTTCCTTTATTACATTCTAACCCTACCACCCCTCCCCTAATTGGAGTAAACTAGTGAACAACAAAGCGTAGGCTTCTACTTCCAGCTTATTCACACTATATACATTTTACGGGCACAGTTTATTTTACAATAGTTATATTTAGTTTGTTTTAAGTCCTGTCCTTCCTCTAACCTTAATCTCTCCCATCTATTTCTTTCACAGACGTTTTGAATCTATATTATACGTTTTACAGACACAGTACATTAGTTAGCTTGTTGTTATTAGTTATTATTCCTAACCTTCAGCTCCATCCAACCCCTCCCATCTCTCTCTTAACACCATCCATATTGAATATTGAATTTCTATTTGCCATATACTGAATGTTTCACAAAAGTTCTGAACCTTTCTATTCTCATAATTTATACAGATTGTAAATTAAAATAAACATTTTTGCTTAAAGTATTATATTATTGATCGATTTGACAGTAGTGCTATCTGCAGAGTTAGCTCCAGGTAAATGTTGCAATTCTTCAGCCATTCCTGGACCTGTGATAAAAAACAAGCTGTCAAACATACCCTCGTAAAACTGACTATCCTACCGATCCTTGACTTTGGCGATGTCATTTACAAAATAGCCTCCAACACTCTACTCAGCAAATTGGATGCAGTCTATCACAGTGCCATCCGTTTGTCACCAAAGCCCCATATACTACCCACCACTGCGACCTGTATGATCTCATTGGCTGGCCCTCGCTTCATATTCGTCGCCAAACCTACTGGCTCCAAGTCATCTATAAGTCTTTGCTAGGTTAAGCCCCGCCTTATCTCAACTCACTGGTAACCATAGCAGCATCCACCCATAGCACGCGCTCCAGCAGGGATATTTCACTGGTCACCACCCAAAGCCAATTCCTCCTTTGGCCGCCTTTCCTTCAAGTTCTCTGCTGCCAATGACTGGAACGAACTGCAAAAATCACTGAAGCTGGAGACTCATATCTCCCTCACTAACTTTAAGCATCAGCTGTCATAGCTTACAGATCATTGCTCCTGTACATAGCCCATCTGTAAACAGCCCACCCAACTACCTCATCCTCATATTGCTTTTTGTTTTTTTGCTCCTTTGCACCCCAGTATCTCTACTTGCACATTCATCTTCTGCACGTCTATCACTCCAGTGTTTAATTGACCAATTCTAATTATTTTACCACTATGGCCTATTTATTGCCTTACCTCCCTTATCTTACCTCATTTGCACACACTGTATATATAATTTTCTATTGTGTTATTGACTGTACATTTGTTTATTCCATGTGTAACTCTGTGTTGTTTGTGTCACACTGCTTTGCTTTATCTTGGCCAGGTCACAGTTGTAAATGAGAAATTGTTCTCAACTGGCCTACCTGGTTAAATAAAGGTGAAATTAAAAAATAAACATATGGACAGTACCAAAACAAATGATGTAATGATTCTGTCTCTTCGCAGCAAAATCTGCAGAGCTGGGAAGGATGTATCCCCCATATATATAACATTCTATTGGTTTCAAGAATTCTGTATAATAATTTAAATTGAACAATTCTAAGTTTTGAATCTGGTCGTCATTTTGCCTATTAGTTCATAAACCATGTGCCATGGAATCGGTACGTCAAACATCTCTTCCCAACTATTTTGCACAGCTGTCAATTGCACAGCTGTCAATGGCACAGCTGTCAAATCTTTGGTCCTTAAATGAAACTGGTATACTTTTTTTATTCATCACAATTTTCTTTAACCAATTATGGTCTTTAATGCAGGGCCAACAACCAAGTTCCCTACTTTTTCCCACTTCCCTCTTCCATTTTCCGGTAATGCTGCAAAAGTTGGTTGCAATTTTAGGTAGACATTTCCATATATTTCTGTTAGCTGCATGCGTGACATAACTCTACCAGTCCTATTTATGATATAATTTACAAAGATAATACCTTTTTTAATCATTTTTTCAAAAAATAGTTTAAAAAAAATAAATCTATTACTATATTTGAGTTTAACCACAATATTTGTTGTATTATTTATGTCTTTTTCTGGTGGATTAAATTGAAATTGCAACCAACATTCTATGGCTTGTTTTAAAAATAGCGATATTTGGGAGATTATTTCCTTTTCAAATATCTGAAAGTGCGAGGTTGTAATCTGAATAAAGGGAAAAAGGTAATTCTTGAACATGGGGTGAGACATTCTTATTAATTAGCAAAATAACCTGTTTGGATTTAAGTATAACTTTTATATGACTGAAGTGAGAGGTCTAATGCTTTAATATTGAATCATTTCTGCCCTCTGAATTCATATTCACATTATATAAATAGGCCTGTTTAATTTTGTCTTTCCGTTCCAAATAAAATAGATTTTTTTTTTTAACATAATTTAAATAACTGTTTGCTAGGTTTGGCATGACCAAACGCAAAT
Organism: Oncorhynchus tshawytscha; assembly: GCF_018296145.1. Taxonomy (NCBI): domain Eukaryota; kingdom Metazoa; phylum Chordata; class Actinopteri; order Salmoniformes; family Salmonidae; genus Oncorhynchus; species Oncorhynchus tshawytscha. The sequence goes on along the minus strand of NC_056437.1, from coordinate 33,048,521 downwards.
ATGTTAACTGCGATATGACTAAAGAGTTAATCAGGGTAATTTTTCCACAAATAGACAACTATTTTCCTTTCCATGGTAGCAAGATCTTATCTATTTTTGCTAACTTTCTATAAAAATGTATTGGAGTGAGATCATGTATTTCTTTCGGGATATACATCCGAGTATGTTGTGTCGCTGTGTCTTTGTGAGACGCAGAGTAGGTGAACGGATTATCTCTGCATGTGTGGTTCCCACCATGAAGCATGGAGGAGGAGGTGTGATGGTGCTTTGCTGATGACACTGTCTGTGATGTATTTAGAATTCAAGGCACACTTAACCAGCATGGCGACCACAGCATTCTGCAGCGATACGCCATCCCATCTGGTTTGCACTTAGTGGGACTATCATTTGTTTTTCTACAAGACAATGGCCCAAAACACACCTACAGGCTGTGTAAGGGCTATTTGACCCCTCCATCCCCGGTCAACCCCTCTTCTAAAAATGATCCTCTGGCAGGCAGTTCAGGACCAAAACCTCCCGCTACTTGAACAGTTTCTTTCCCCGGGCTGTGGCCCTCACCATCTGGCCGGTAGAGAGTAAAGGACTATGCAGTCTCTGCTGCACAACACATTAAGCCATCTCTGAACTGTACACAAAATAACTGCACTATACTATACATTTGCACTCTGTTCATCTCTCTGCATTTAGATATATTCATACCGATTCAGTACATTTGTACATCCATTGTAGATCAACTGTATACCTCCTGTTTGTATATTTGTATATCCCCTTCCCATTCTCTATAGCTCTATACTCACTCTGCCAAGTTGTATATAATGTATTACAGTATGTAAACTTTGTTTAAACTCTACTGTCTGTGTTCTGCCTTTAAACGTTGTCTATCACTACCAGCACCATAACACCAAGTAAAATTCTGAGTATGTATAAATGTATTTGGCGAATAAAGGTAATTCTGATTATGTGATAAATTGTCACACCTGTCCATAAGAGTTGACAAGACAGCACACACATCTGGGACAAGGCTACAGGTTACGTGAGGGTGAGAAAGAGAAGTTTGTATGTAAACAAAATCTCACCGAACCTCTCCAAATATCTCCATTAACCACCCTACAAAGATATGCATTTACATTCAACTTGAATCCAGCCACAAAGTCACAATTATGGCTAAACCTGCCCATTTCTACTATTTATCTTATTCAATTTTGAAACCTAACTTAAACCCTAACCTTAACCACACTGCTAACATTATGCTTAACCCGAACCTTAAATTAAGACCAAAATGGCATGTCATGGCAAAAATATGTAGAATTGCAGGAAATTAGCTTTAACACTTAAAATGTGTCTCTCCACTGTTAAGAGGTCCACTGAAATGTTTTTTTCCCGTGAGACAAATCCCGCTTAGGACCTGGACTGAGAAGCAGTATATAAATGAGGCCTTTGTCCTATTATGGAGTGGTGCTGTGAATTTATGATCCCTTGACAAGCAGCGAGTGATTATGTCGCTCTGGCCTCCTCTGTTAGGCCTCCCTACTACACCCTGCCGTTTGTGATCTCTGCTCATCCTGACCATGAAGCCATGACAATATTTATGACCTACTACTCCCCATCAGGGTTATTATGGCCCCATTGGAAACTGACCATTGAGTGTTTTCCCCATTGCCACACAGCAGTTGCAGTGTCATTCATCAGCCACCATGAGTTGGCCCATATAAAGGGAATTACTTCAGGAGGGTATTTCTAAACAGTCCTCATTTGACAAATTTGCTCAAATCTAATACCAAAACACATGAACTTTTAGAGGTCCACTGCTGCTCAATGATTATATGGCAGCAACATATCTTGAAAGAGGCTTAATGACTAATTAGGCCCGCTGATAGTCCACAGATATGTGTTTTTCAGGTATAAAATGTCCTTATTCCAACATCTTTGTCCTCTAAAACAACGTATGTTGATTCAGTGCAGCCTGCTTCTGTATCTATTTCAGTGCAATTTAACAATGGTCGTTAATACGTGACATGTACCAGCCTGTTCTAGTGTTTCGTCTCATGCCAGCATCATGGACACAACACACAGCACCTCCAATTTGGCACCAGAATAAAGAGCTGTTTTTGTCTGAATGATTCTGCTTTATCAAACCAGAAACATGCCTTCCCCATTTCAAATCAGACAAATCTGATTTGTGTTGAATTGAATTGTTCAGTAGCCATCACCTTTAGCTTTATTATAGGGACTAAAACAAACAGATAGCTGTAGCTTCAGTAGACGGCTGTAATTGAGGAGCTTGTGAACCATAACAAATGTACCACTATGCTAATATTCTCTTTGTCCTCTAAAAATCTACATCACAATTAACACACGTGTAAACATGATGGACAACACATCATAAAGACAGGGTAACAGAGCCACCTCCTGGCCAGACAAAGTGCTACAGGTACACAACCTGAACAAAGTCTCATGACCTCCAGCAGGTGGGGTGGGTGAACATTTTGGTTCTCTGCATTTTAGGGGGTGAAAAGTTAGGAACAAATATTTATTTAATCATGTAACCAGCTCCCAAAATGGATCTAATTCACTATGAAGAAGCACTTGGATTGGAAGAGGATGAACAACTCAAATGACTTATGCAGGCATGCACTGTATGTGGGCATACAACTACAGAGGCAAATGTACTATTTTAATCTGTAAATAATGTTGAACAAAATGAACAGATTGAAAATAGGCACATCAATAATAAGATACACAGTAACATAGTTGTCTATATTATCTAGACACAACAGAAATAATATTCATTAAACTGTTTGCTTTCCAATTCACTGGACATGATCCTGGTCATGCCTGTGATAACACCCACTAACCAGCCGCCTTCTCTCTCTGCCTCTCGACTCAGTCAATGAGTAACTTTCCATGAGTTCAACACTGTGCTTTTAGCGTCTACGTATCCAGCCATTAATCTATATGAAATCATCATGTCTGCCTCAGTGCACCAACATCTTAACCCCGGGGCGATCTCTTGTCTACAGGTTGCTGCTTGTTCACAACTTCAGAGACACCAGCTCAGATCTGGTTAGACAAGCTCTGTCAGGTTACAAAAAAAGAAAGCAAAACAGTCCTCAGATTTCAGTGAACATGTGAATTGTTTTAGCTCTATGATGTAATATCTTAGGCTACTGTTAAATTACCACTGTTTCAGATAATCCTCTTCTCTAATCTGTCTTTCAATTTGGTATATTTTATTTTTTTAAACAGGTCAGTCTATTTGGCTAATGCTCCAGTTGTGTGACTGACTACTGACTAGAGTGTCTGATAAGATGACAAATAGTCTACTGGCTTGCGTAATTTCAACCTTTAGACTCTTGCCTTGTTGCCTTGTTTGAAACAACTGGGAATTTGGAACTAGGAAAAAAGTATCTCTAACTGGGTAAAAACAATTTGAATGATCATCCAACTCAGAATTCTAACTCGGGAACTCATTCCTCTTTCTAGAGCTCCGACATTTTCCGACAGCAAGGTCACTGACATCACGATTTGACCTCGTATTTTTCTGACTTCCCAGTTGTTTTGAACGCAGCATAAGTCTCCTGTCATTGAGGTGACTCCATTCCTCACAAAAAGTCCCTGTTGTAGCATCCAGGTGAGCACAACCTGTACCAGTGTATTTCAGGCTAGGGATCACTTTACTTTTGAGACAGACCCCAACAGAAAAAGGCTGGGCTAGTCAGATGACCACACAGAGAAAGTAAACAATAACATCTTGTTTCCAATGAAATACAGTTGGGGGTTATTCACTTTCAGATGGAATCACCTCAGGAATGTATCTGTTGTACAAACCAAATAGGCTACCATTAGAGATGATATTGTAATGACCTAAATAGATCATGATTAAATCAATGTCCAGGACATAGGATCAAGCTCTCTGCGAAATACAGAGCAAAGTGATAAACGTGTCCTCATCACCACACAACAAAATAACATCAGAACACAAGCACATAACTGTCCAAGCAGGTGGCTACAATATTATTAATTGGGTGCATTTGTAAATTCTACGATTTCAGAGCACTCTAGTCTGTGTGCCAGAGTGCAGATTAACTGAGGAATTTGCAAACGCGTAACAGCCGTTGAATATGACCTGCATCAGTAAATGTCAGCAAAAAAAACATTTAATTGTTGCTAACAGCACAGTTACATTCTGAACACACTGCTGCATTGCATGACTGAGCGTTGCAAAATAAATGTACACATACATGTTAACGAGACTGTGTAGCCAGACGCTAAAATATAACTATTTTTGAAGCTTAATGCACTGCAAGTCCCGCCGCTCCCATCTCCTCATTGGTTTTTAGAAGCATACAACCACATGGTTGATTGAACACAAAGCTTTTACTATCTCATCCTGGAATATACAAGGTCGGAGGTCACCTGTCTTTGGCCTAAACAGCAGGAACCCAGACCTCCTCACATAAATTGGAAATACAGACATTGTCATCCTACAAGAAACATGGTACAGAGGAGACAGACCCATCGGTTGCCCTCTAGGTTACAGAGAGCTAGTAGTCCCATCCACCATACTACCAGGTGTGCAAAAGGGGAAGAGACTCTGGGGGTATGCTAATTTGATAGAGAGCAGACCTAACCCTCTCTATTAAATTAGTCAAAACAGGAACATTTTACATAAGAGAAAAATGTCCCTGTGTGCGCTACATATCTCTCCCTCCAATAGAATCCCCATACTTTAACGATGACAGCTTCTCCATCCTAGGCCCAGGGACATGTACTCGTCTGTGGCAACCTAAATGCCAGAACTGGACAAAAACCTGATGCTCTCAGCAAACAGGGGGACAAACACCTACCTGGAGGTGACAGCATTCTGTCCCAAATATGCCCCCCAAGACACAACCAACAAAAACGGGTCACAACTCCTGCAGCACAGTCACATGCTGGGTCTGTACGTAGCCAAAGGTAGGCTTTGAGGGGACTTACAGTAGGTACACCTATAGCTCATCCTTTGGCAGCACTACTGTAGATTACTTTATCACTGACCTCAACCTCAATATTCAATCATGAGGCATCAAAGCCAAAGGAAATGCATAGTGTTAAGAAATGCTATAGTTGGAAGGAAAGTAGTGTAGAAACCTACGAAAAAATTAGGCAACAACAAATTCTGTCTTTTTTATACAACTTCCTGGACAAAATGTTTCACTGTAATAGCGAAGGTGGAAACTTGGCAGTAGAAAACTTAAACAGTATAAACAGAAAACAGGTTTTAAGACATTTTTACAAAACTGAAATACCTTATTTTCCAAATGCACTGTATTTGACCTCTCAGCTTCCCAATCAAATCAAAACATTTCAAGCAGACAACCTAAGAAAATTAACAACAATGACAAATGGTTTGATGAAGAATCCAAAGATCTAAGAAAGAAACTGAGAAACATATACAACCAAAAACATAGAGATCCAGAATACCAATACAGAAATAAATATAAGGTACAGCGTATCAGAAATCAGCTCAATAGAACTGAAGAATCCATAGAATCTAACCACTTCTCGGAAAATGGGAACACACTAAACCAACAACAACACAAAGATTTGTGTATGGAAATGTATGGGTACACCACTTCTCCAATCGTTTTGGCTCTATAACAAAGAACAAACAGCAAAAACATATACAGTACCAGTCAAAAGTTTGGCCACACCTACTCATTCAAGGGTTTTTCTTTAGTTTTACTATTTTCTACATCGTAAAATGTGAAGACATCAAAACTATGAAATAACACATATGGAATCATGTAGTAACCAAAAAAAGTGTTCACCTTTGAAACTAGGGGGCACTATTTTTATTTTTGGAAAAATAACGTTCCCAAAGTAAATGGCCTATTTCTCAGGACCAGATGCTAGAAAATGCATATAATTGACAGCTTAGGATAGAAAACACTCTAAAGTTTCCAAAACGGTCCAAATATTGTCTGTGAGTATAACAGAACTGATATTGCAGGCGAAACCCTGAGGAAAATCCAATCAGGAAGTGCCTCTTATTTTGAAACCGTTGTGTTCCTATGCATCCCTATTGGCCATTGAAAGGGATATCAACCAGATTCCTTTTTCTACGTATTCCCTAAGGTGTCTACAGCCTTTAGACGTAGTTTCACGCCTTTATGTTGAAGAATGAGCGTAAACGACTACATTGCGTAAGTGGCCAGCTGAGGGCTCTCAGAGTGATTCTTGCGTAAAAGACAGAGGTAGTCATTTTTCCTCTCGCTCCTACTGAAAAGCCAATTGTCCCGGTTGATATATTATCGAATAGTTATTTGAAAAATACCTTGAGGATTGATTATAAAAAACGTTTGCCATGTTTCTGTCAATATTATGGATATAATTCGGAATTTTTTCGGCGTTGTCGTGACCGCTATTTCCGGTGGATTTCTCAACGTAACGTGACCAACAAACGGAGGTATTTTGGGTATAAAAAGAATCTTTATGGAACAAAAGGAACATTTGCTGTCTAACTGGGAGTCTCGTGAGTGAAAACATCAGAAGATCATCAAAGGTAAACGATTAATTTTGAATGCTTTTCTGATATTCGTGACCAAGCTTCCTGCTGCTAGCTGGACATAATGCTATGCTAGGCTATCGATAAACTTACACAAACACTTGTCTTGCTTTGGCTGTAAAGCATAATTTCAAAATCGGAGATGACAGGGTGATTAACAAAAGGCTAAGCTGTGTTTCGATATATTTCACTTGTGATTTCATGAATATGAATATTTTCTAGTAATATTTTTTGACCGTTGCGCTATGCTAATTAGTGTAGTTGATGACAATTCTCCCAGATCCGGGATGGGTAGTTCCAACAGGTTCCAAAATATATTTTAGATTTGAGATTCTTCAAATAGCCACCCTTTGCCTTGATGACAGCTTTGCACACTCTTGGCATTCTTGCAACCAGCTTCATGAGGTAGTCACCTGGAATGCATTTCAATGACCAGGTGTGCCCTGTTAAAGTTAGTTTGTGAGGCAATCAGTTGTGTTGTGACAAGGTAGGGGTGGTATCCAGAAGATAGCCCTAATTGGTAAAAGGCCAAGTCCATATTATGGCAGGAACAGCTCAAATAAGCAAAGTGAAATGACAGTTCATCATTATTTTAAGACATGAAGGTCAGTCAATCCAGAACATTTCTTGAACTTCAAGTGCAATCGCAAAAACCATCAAGCGTTATAATGAACCTTGCTCTCATGAGGACCGCCACAGGAAAGGAAGACCCAGTGTTACCGCTGCTGCACAGGATAAGTTCATTAGAGTTACCAGCCTCAGAAATTGCAGCCCAAATAAATGCTTCAGACTTCAAGTAACAGACACATCTCAATATCAACTGTTCAGTGGAGACTGCATGAATCAGGCCTTCATGGTCGAATTGCTGTAAAGAAACCACTTCTAAATGACACCAATAATAAGAAGAGACTTGCTTGGGTCAAGAAACACAAGCAATGGACATCAGACCGGTGGAAATGTGTCCTTTGGTCTGATGAGTCAAAATTTGAGATTTTTGGTTCCAACCGCCGTGTCTTTGTGAGAATTAGAGTAGGTGAACAGGTGATCTCCGCATGTGTAGTTCCCACCGTGAAGCATGGAGGAGGAGGTGTGATGGTGCTTTGCTGGTGACACGGTCTGTGATTTATTTAGAATTCAAGGAACACTTAACCAGCATGGCGACCACAGCATTCTGCAGCGATAACCCATCTGGTTTGCACTTACTGGGACTATCATTTGTTTTTCAACACCTCCAAGCTGTGTAAGGACTATTTGACCAAGAAGGAGAGTGATGGAGTGCTGCACCAGATGACCTGTCCTCCACAATCACCTGACCTCAACCCAATTGAGATGGTTTGGGGATGAGTTGGACTGTGGAGTGAAGGAAAAGCAGCCAACAAGTGCTCAGCATATGTGGGAACTCCTGTAAGACTGTTGTAAAAGCATTCCATGTGAAGCTAGTTGAGAGAATTACAAGAGTGTGCAAAGCTGTCATCAAGGCAAAGGGTGGCTACTTTGAAGAATCTCAAAAATATAATATATTTTGATTTGTTTGGTTACTACATGATTCCATGTGCTATTTCATAGTTTTGATGTCTTCACTATTATTCTACAATGTAGAAAATAGTGACAATAAAGAAAAACCCTAGAATGAGTAGGTAATTCTATCCAAGATGGCGTAGCAGTCAGACGTCTTTGTCCTTCGTCTTGTCGTGTCCCTTGTATATATATTTTTATATATTTTTCTTCGCATATCTTTTTTATATTTTTCGAAACCTCAACTTCAAAATACTCTCCTGCAACCCGCCTCACCCAATGTGGTGTGGATAGTTTTTTTCTAAAGTATTTTTTTTAACCTCGGAACCGGAATCCCCCAACAGAAGCTAGCTAGCTCACTAGCTACTAGCTAGTAGTCAGCTAACCACTGCCAGCGGTCATCAGCTAAACCTTTAACTCGGAAAGCTCTCGCCAGTTTGTACAACGCAACTCAAACCAGACCTATTATCTCTCCATATCCCCGGATTCCTACCGCAAGCTCGGAACAGTTCACCTGGATCATTGCAGCTAGCTAGCTGCAATCCGAGTGACTACTCCTGGCTAACGTCTGTTCCGAAGTAAGCACCAATTAGCCTGGAGCTAGCCCATGCTAGGCCCATTCTCCCGGCTAGCTGAAGAGGCCCATCAGCCACTCCTGGGGTACAATACCCGGACCCCTTCTACTGCCGGTACAGGGCACGGAACCCCGCCGATCCTTCACGACTGGGCTACTGACGTAACCTGCTCGAGAGGGTACACAATTGGCCCCTACATTGTGACGTCCCCTGAATGCCCATCTGTTAGCCTGCTAACCATGGCCCGCTTGCTGCTAGCCGCGGCCCGCTAGCTGTCTAGAGCATATTGAACTGTTAGCTGAATAGATCCATCGGCCAATTTCTTGGGCCACTATATCTATTTTGCCAATTGGACTTGGACACCTCTGCTACTCGGAACCCTACTAATCCATCACGACTGGTCTATCGACGTCACCACACACAGAGGCTAAAACAGACTTTTCTCCACCGCGACGTCCCTCTAAGGCCTTTCTGCTAGCTTGCTAGTCCCGGCCTGCTAGCTGTCTGAATCGCTGTGTCTCCAGCCAGCCCAACCACTCACTGGACCCCTATGATAACTCGGCTACGCATGCCTCTCCCTAATATCAATATGCCTTGTCCATTACTGTCCTGGTTAGTGATTATTGTCTTATTTCACTGTAGAGCCTCTAGCCCTGCTCAGTATGCCTTAACCAATCATTTAGTTCCACCTCCCATATATAAGGTGACATCACCAGGTTTAAACATCTCTAGAGACAATATCTCTCTCATCATTACTCAATGCTTAAGATTACCTTCAATGTACTCACATCCTACCATACCTTTGTCTGTACATTATGCCTTGAATCTATTCTATCGCGCCCAGAAACCTGCTCCTTTTACCCACTGTTCCTAACGTACTAGACGACCAGTTCTGATAACCTTTAGCCGTACCCTTATCCTACTCCTCCTCTGTTCCTCGGGTGATGTAGAGGTTAACCCGGGGCAGCAGGGTAGCCTAGTGGTTAGAGCATTGGACTAGTAACCGAAAGGTTGCAAGTTCAAATCCCCGAGCTGACAAGGTACAAAAATCTGTCGTTCTGCCCCTGAACAGGCAGTTAACCCACTGTTCCTAGGCCGTCATTGAAAATAAGAATTTGTTCTTAACTGACTTGCCTAGTAAAATAAAGGTTAAAAAAATATTTTTAATTATTTTAAAAAACCCAGGCCCTGTGTGTGCTCTCAGGTGCTCTCATCTGTTGACTTCTGTAACCGTAAAAGCCTTGGTTTAATCCATGTTAACATTAGAAGCCTCCTCCCTAAGTTTGTTTTATTCACTGCTTTAGCACACTCTGCCAACCTGAATGTCCTAGCCGTGTCTGAATCCTGGCTTAGGAAGACCACCAAAAACCCTGAAATTTCCATCCCTATCTATAACATTTTCCAACAAGCTAGAACTGCCAAAGGGGGTGGAGTTGCAATCTACTGTAGAGATAGCCTGCAGAGTTCTGTCTTACTATCCAGGTCTGTACCCAAACAATTCAAGCTTCTACTTTTAAAAATCCACATATCCAGAAACAAGTCTCTCACCATTGTCGCTTGCTATAGACCACCCTCTGCCCCCAGCTGTGCCATGGACACCATATGTGAATTGATTGCCCCCCCATCTATCTTCAGAGTTTATTTTCTTTATTTTCTTTAAAAGAGATTGTTTTCTTTAAAAAAGGTTGAGTTGCCACAAAAACAAATCTAGATAACATTGCCTTAGAGTACACAAAAACTATACATTCCTCAGTCTAAACATCAGTGCCACAAGTAACTTCCACAAAGCTATGAAAGATCTGAGAGACAAGGTAAAAAGGGCCTTTTACGCCATCAAAAGGCACATAAAATTCAACATATTAGGAACTGGCTAAAAAATACATGAATCAGTTATAGAACCCATTGCCCTTTATGGTTGTGAGTTCTGGGGTCTGCTCACCACCCAATAATTCACTAAATGGGACAAACACCAAATTGAAACTCTGCATGCAGAATTCTGCAAAATATCCTCAGTGTACAACGTAAAACACCAAATAAAGCATGCAGAACAAAATTAGGCTGATACCTGCTCATTACCAAATACAAAAATGAGCCGTTAAATTCTACAACCACCTAAAACGAAGCGATTCCCAAACCTTCCTTAACAAAGCCATCACCTACAGAAGAGTTCTCTAAGCATGCTGGTCCTGGCGCTCTGTTCACATATACAAACAGGACCCACAGAGCCCCAGGACAGCAACACAATTAGACACAACCAAATCATGAAAAAACAAAAAGATCATTACTTGACACAGTAGAAACAAAAAAAACAGAGCAAACTAGAATGTTATTTGGCCCTAAACAGAGAGTACACAGTGGCAGAATACCTGACCACTGTGGCTGACCCAAAACTAAGGAACGTTTTGACTATGTGAGTATAGCCTTGCTATTGAGAGAGGCTGCCATATGACCAGACCTGGCTCTCAAAAGAAAGGCTATGTGCACACTGCCCACAAAATGAGGTGGAAACTGAGCTGCACTTCCTAACCTCCTACCAAATGTATGACCATATTAGAGACAAATATTTCCCTCAGATTACACAGACACAGAAAGAATTTAAAAAACAAATCCAATTTTGAGAAACTCCCATATCAATTGGATTAAATACCACAGTGTGCAATCACAGCAGCAATATTTGTGACCTGTTGCCACAAGAAAAGGGCAAACTGTCACACCCTGATCTGTTTCACCTGTCCTCGTTATTGTCTCCACCCCCTCCAAGTGTCACTTGTTTTCCCCAGTATATTTATCCCTGTGTTTCCTGTCTCTCTTTGCCAGTTCGTCTTGTATGTCCAAGCCTATCAGTGGTTTTCCCGTGTTGCCTTTACTAGTCCTCCCGGTTTTGACCCTTGCTTGTTCTGGACTCTGTACCTGCCTACCTGACCATTCTGCCTGCCCTGACCTCGAGCCTGGCTGCCGCTCTGTACCTCCTGGACTCTGATCTGGTTATGACATTTAGCCTGTCCACGACCATTCTCTTGCCTATTCCCTTTGGATTTATTAAACATCTAAAACTCCAACCATCTGCCTCCTGTGTCTGCATTTGGGTCTCACCTAGTGTAATGAAACAAACAGTAAAGAACAACCATTGTAAATACAACCCATATTTATGTTGATTTATATTCCCTTTTGTACTATTTGCACAACGTTACAACACTGTATATAGCCGTAATATGACATTTTAATTTTCTATATTCCTCTGGAACCTTTGTGAATGTAATATTTACTGTTTATTTTTTTGTTTATTTGTTTATCTTTTGCAATGTAAACATTTCCTATGCTAATAAAGCCCTTTTAATTTAATTGATTGAAATTCCGGGTTCAGGAAAAAGATTGCGGAAGTGGATGCTGAGTTTGAATCAAGCAGCGTGTCGAGCAAAGTTGGTGAAGACGAATGTTCTGAATGGACAACAGTAGTAGCAAAAACTGGAACAAAATGGAAATTGTCAAAAATTAGAGTGGAGGATACGTGCATGAATAATAATGATTCACTTATTGTTTGGATGTGTTTGTTAAGTAAGGTGTTTTAAATTTCGGAGTAGAGCACCCGGCAAAGGAGTCATCTCAGGGGTGACGACAGATGTTCAGATTGAATACCTGAAGAAAATTCCCGTTGTGGTTGGTGCCTGGTGTCTGACCCAATGGGTGAATGGAGAAAAATAAGAAGTCTGTCGGTCCTGTAGTTTTTTGATAAAGAGTCATGTAAGATACACTGTAAGAGCTATCGTCCCCAAACTATTGCAGTGTAAGAATTGTAAAGGATTTGGCCATGTTTCAAGCATGTGCAGATAGAGTATATTGAAGAACGGTGTGTAGAAGGGCAACGGTGTTGCAATTGTGTTGGGGATCATGATCCCGAGTGCCCTCTAAGGGTGAAGGAGACTGAGGTTAGAGTGGTCAATCTAATCTCCTAGGCGGAGGCGATTAAAATAATTGAGAAAACAAGTGTTGCGAGTGAAAATATGGAAGTGGACGCACCCCAGCCTGTAGTAAATGTTTGCTGCCAGTCAAAAGATACGGTTTGTGTTAAAAAGGTGGATTGGTGCTGTTCATTGCCACAGTTATAAACTGTACGGCACAAGTCTCAAAGAAGTCTACAAAACGGGACATTATTGTGGCTGCGGCTGAAAAGTTTTTGGGACATAAACATTTTACATCTGAAGATTTGCAAAGGGTACTGGCACCGGAAGACCAGCCCTCCTAGGATCCCCTTTAGCCTGTGTAGGGATCAGATTGGTTTTATTTGTATTTTTAAAGAAATGTTATTTGATTTAGTTTATGAATGTATTTTTTGGTAGTTTATTTTGTCTTTGTATTTTGTTAAATCTTTGGGAATCCTGTTTCCATCCCGCAAAGTAGGTGGTGAGATGCACATTCAATTGCACGATCACCAATATACCACAGAAGAAGAAGACTGAAGGAGGAGAGACTACTAGAAACTAACTAGGTTTCCTCTTTTATCTGTTGATTCATTGTCAGAGTAGAGAACACATGATTTTGTGAGACTCAAAATGGGTTGATATTCTACAAATATCCAGGGATCTTGTACAGTTCAGATAAAATATCGACCTAATGTTTATATACTAGGACAAATTAGCTAGTAACAGCAAGCTAGCTGGCTAAATGTCCATGAATGTTTTATGTGTTTCGAACTGTCCCAGAATTAATATTGTTGGTTCAGTGTTTGTTTTGATATTTCAACCTGCGTGTCCTGATTGCGTCCAGATGGACAAAATCACATGCGTGTGATGGCGCGTGCCCGTTGAAGTCAGCATGTTATAGACACCAATGCTCTAGATAACATGAAAACAGCCTAACCAGCTCTGCTAGGGCGAGTAAAATGGTCGGTGAGGTTCTCTCTCATTTCTGTCTGGAAGTAGCTAGCAAGCTAGCCAACTTTAGCCAGTTAGCTTGGGTGCTTGACTGCCATTGTGAGATCAGAACATTCTGATCAACCCTACTCCTCGGCCAGAGCGTCCAGTGTGCGCTCTGAATGCTCCAAGCACGAAATGCTCTGAATTTACAAAAGCCCAGAGCGCACTCTGAGTGCACTCTGGCACTCCAGAGTGAATTTACAAGCACACCCATAGTCAAAAACATTTTGAATCTTAGAATGTCAAAATATCAATAGAAATTGGTTTCCACAGGAACAATAGCAGACAGAATGTTCAGAAATCATTTGAATCACAACAAAACAATATAGTTCTCCCACCAGAATATTCTTATGTCATAAGGGCCTTCATCCATAGAACATCGTTGCCTCAGGAATGATGCCAAACAGAATGTTCAGAAATCACTTGAATTACAACAAAACCAAATGATCATTCACCATCTACTCTTGAAAGAAAGTGACATGATTCAATTCCCAACCTCAAAAGACCAACTTCTTCCTGTCAGAATAACTGGTGGCCTCTCTCCAGGTGAGACCTAGCTATATCTTGAACTTAATTGGTAGTTGTTCAAGTGAACGTAGCTTGCTTGGTAACCAAAATGTTGTGCTGTAAATTCAGGGAGAAACTTTCACACTGGGCTCAGACGTCAGTTCATAGTCTAGTTTTGATTTACATTTGGTTGAGTTGTCAACTAACAAGAATTCCTTGTGAAATCAACAAAAAATGTCACCATGTTATTGGATTTAGGTTCAAGTTTGGTGAAAAAAAGACAAAATTCCCTTTTGGTGAAATAACGTCGAAACAACGTTGATTCAACCAGTTGTTGCCCAGTGGTTGTTGACATTCCATATTCATCTCTGTCTAGTGTGTGACATGAGACAAATGAGCTCCTCAGCCATGCTGGACACCACTTCCACGCAGATGCAGGCTCCATACATGTGGCCTCAGCAGCCCAAGGGGTCATGGGTCCACAGTCATGCCCAGGTGTACTGCCCACAGACATGGACAGGGAGGACCCAGGGCTACCTATCCCATTCTGCCACCCAGGCCCAACGGGTGTCTGCCCAGTACATGCACAGTGCGCTCTACTGGCTGCCTCAACACCAGCTACACCAAGACCAGCGTGCCACACAGTGGAGGCCTGAGTCAAACAGGATGGCCTACCAGGCTAGGGTCCCCTGGTCCTACAGGCAACACCTCACAGGAGGGCCCATGGATGCTAGGATGTACCCTATCTTCTCCACAGAGCCCCAACAAGCCCCCACTGGCCTCCTCCCTCAGGCCGGAGACAGCAGCAATCACCTGGCCCCTCACCATCAGCTTGGAGGTCACTTCCAGGCAGGCTCCAACCACCCTCTGTTCGAGTTCCAGAGCTATAGCCTCAGGGCTGCAAGAGTCTCCCAGGCCTCTCTGACCCAGGTCACCGGACCCAGCCTGTCCCTGCAGGGGTTAGGAGATAGTTCCCTGCCTGCAGTCACCTCTCTGGAGGAGGCTATGAAGATTTTCCACTGTGAGTCTGAGGAGGAACCCAGCCAGCAGGCTGAGGTTGGGCTGAGTGTTCTGGTGCCACAGGGAGTGTTGTCCAGCCCCGCCCAAGAGGATTCAGGCAGGGGTCAGTGTCCCTCCACCCTGGATCACTCCCTGGACCAGGAGGACCTAGAGTCCTGCATGCAGCGCCTGCTGAAGTCGCAGGGATCAGAGAGGTCTGTGGGCATAACCACAGCAGGGGAGTCTGGCATGGAGTTCTTCTATGAGGTAGACAGCCTGGGCAGCCTGTGTGACCTCCAGTTGTTTGGACAGTGTGTGTCCAGCAGCAACACAGAGGAGGGCAGTGCCAACAACATGGATAACTGAAATAACCACATTTTTTTAGCCTTATTTTCATGTTCATTCATTATTATTTTTTTATTACCAAAGCATTATCATTAAAAATGGATTGTTGAAAAATCTTAAGGACTCATGACTGCTTCATTACTGAACTACCAAGTACTCTAGATGATATATTTGAGTGTGAAAATGTTCTGCACATTGTCACAATCAAAAGATGTAGAGATGAGGGCCATTAAGAGGGAGCAATGAATCATAGCAGTGTGTTTTATTCTCATGAGAGGCATATAGAGTCAAATCCATTTAAATGCTCTACTTACTTATTCATCAAACACTACAAGGGTGGCACAGTGCAATTATAGGGAGTGTACTTGGATAACAAGCTACTGTGTAAAGTATGTAGAAAGGGTACAGTGAAGGAACATAATAGAATGCCATGATAAGTGAGGCGGAAGATTGCTGTTACTCAATCTTCCCCAGATTGAGTAACGGAGGTTCCACACCACTGAGGCTTTTGTAGGATCACGCAGCAACAGGTGACACACACAGACACACACAACCCCCTCACCCACCCACCCCACCCACCCACCCACCCACCCACCCACCCACCCACCCACACACACACACACACACACACACACACACACACACACACACACACACACACACACACACACACACACACACACACACACACACACACACACACACACACACACACACACACACACACACACACACACACACACACACACCAAAGCCTCTGATTACACAGAACTCACCACTAAACCAGGGCAATTACAAGGCTCGCCGGAGCTCAGCTCGGGAGGGCTTCAGACTCGGGTCTCAAGAGGCCTAGCCCTGCAGGCGTCAACATCAAGGATGGAACGTTGGTTTAGGAGAGTGATGAAAATTTTAAATGGTCTGAGGAATTAGCCAACAGCCTGGAAAGGCAGGTATGTTCCCCCCTCCTCACCCCACTCCCCTCCCACTAACCCACCTGCCTGGCCTGCGATCCCCCCCGAGGGCAGTTCCCATGGATGATGCCAAGTTGAGAATGCTCTGTAGGGTCTGGGGGAGAGGCAGGCAGGAATGATAAGAATAAAGCTGGCTGCAGATAGAGACATGTACATTCTGCCTGGCAGTGAAGATGGCCATCATTCTTTCATTCACACATTTACAGGGGCACGTGGGTGGGTGCGCGCACACACACACACACACACACACACACTTGTATTGACACTGTTGTTTTATTAGAGAATATAGCTTATACACATGTTTAAACATACCAGCTACAGTAAGTCGATAGCAAAGGAAAATACAAATGGCATTCCACAGATAATGTCAACATTATTTTTTACTGGGGGCCATGAATGTGCATATGCAAAGTAGAAAAGCTACACTATTAAGGGAAAAACATGACATGGAGTCTATATTTAACATAAAGGAACAAAGTGATTTATATGAGCTCATGGTTCTCTATACAGTATACATATTTACATTAAAACTTTCCTTCTCTGACAAGATACCAAAGTAATGAAGGGCGGTAACAGGGGCTTTGAGAGGCCCAAATAACCAAATAATCATAACATCTGGAAATGAATGATCAACCACAGACTGCCATAAAAATAAGACACAATCAAAATAGTATGTACAAAAAAACCGAATACAACAGCTGGTCTCTTTAGCTCGAGACACCTCTCCCATCACATCCAAGGGGAAGGGAATAGATGAGATCCCTGACTGTTTTTAATTCCAGGACAGTTCTGTACAATCCAGTCACAGCGTGACTCCCTCCTCTGGACAGTCATTTCCTTCACGCTCCGTCAGTTTCAAGATTACAACCTTTCTCTGGAGACACTTGGCCAACGAGCTTGGCTGATAATCCAGAAGCTTTGGGTAGTCCTCTGCTGCTGGCTGCAGTGTGTCATGGGGGATAGAGTCCTGTGGTACTTCCTCTGGTAGGGGTATGGAGTCCTGTGGTACTTCTTGTGATACCTCCACCCCCTGGGCTAGCAGCATGCTGGTGATATCTGTGTAGCCTCCTCTCACAGCCAGGTGAAGAGGGGTGAGGCCCTGCTCGTCTGACAGACTGGCACCCTCATGGCAGTGGACCAGAAGCTCTTTGAAGACCTCACAGTGTCCCCCTTCTGCCGCCAGGTGGCAGGGGGTACGCAGGTTTTGGTTGGTGCAGTAGGGGTCTGCCCCTTCCTCGATCAGCATCTTCACTGTGGGCAGGTGGCCGCGCTGAGCAGCGAGGTGAAGGGCGGTATGACCCTGGGTGGTCCGGGCCTGGATATCGGCATCATGCTTGACTAAGAGGCGAGAGGTGCTGGTGTGGCCTGTCTCAGCCGCCACATGCAGGGGGGTGTGGAGGCCCGTGGAGGTCACGTGGACGTCTGCCCCCAGCTCTATCAGGATCCTTGCCACCCTATACTGCCCCCTATGGGAGGCCATGTGCAGCGGGGTGCGGCCATCAGTGGTCTGCCCATCTACGTCCGCCCCTGCCTGCTTCACCAGCAATTTGACGATGCCCAGGTGGCCCTGCCAGGCAGCCAAGTGAAGCACCGTCCAGTCATCTCTGCCCTTCACGTGGACGTCTGCCCCGCGGCTTAGCAGCACCCTGACCACGTTCTCCTGGCCATGCTGGCAGGCGATGTGTGCAGGTGTACGTCCCTGGGCGTCCGTCTCATTGATGGAGGCGCCGCGGTCCAGCAGTAGGCGGGTGATGGCCTCGTCCCCGTTCTGAGCAGCACAGTGCAGGGCTGTGTATTGGTCTTCGTCCCGGGCGTTGGCGTTGGTGCTCCGGCGGCCCAGCAGCAGCTCGGCCAGGCCCTTCAGGTGCTTCTCGGTGGCCAGGTGGAGGGGGGTGGAGCCGTGGGCATTGGCCAGGTTGGTGTTGGCATGGTTGAGGAGCAGGAACTTGACGGCCTCCTCGTTGGCCTGCGTGACGGCGTGGTGGAGCAGGCTGTAGCCGCCCTCCAATAGGAGGTCCACGTCCTGAGGCTGCAGGATCTTCATCAGCTTGGACATGTCTTTGGTACGGATGGCGTCACACAGCTTCCTCCTCTGCACCTCCCCAGAGTCTAAACAAGAAGGAGATAGAAGACACAGTATAGAGTCAGGGACAAAACCACAAAGAAATTATCCTAAAGTTAAAAGAGACACTCTGCATGCTCCAGAAGTCATTCAGAACTGTACTACTTATATGTAGGATATAACACCATGAGAAACAAGCATTCATGTCATCTGTTAAAGGAAACCATAGACAATGCCAAGGCACAACCATTCTTACCACAGGTATTCTCTTTCTCAAAGGAGAGGGTAATGGAGTCTTGAGAGGAAAAGGCAGAGTCTACAGAGGAGATTCCTGACAGTCTCTTGCTGGTGTTGTCTTTGCTGGGACAGCAGTCCTTCACATGGTCAAAGCTCCGAGATATCCCAGAGTCTACCTGGCTCAGCAGCTCTGATAGGCTGTAGTCTTTCTCTGGCAACATGGCAGACTTGGGCCTGACTGGCTTCTGCTCTTTATTCTGTTGGAGACACAGCTATGTTAGAAATACAATAACAAACCCCTTGACTCCTTGGCTCTTTGACAACCTTTATGTTGACATGTTGACATCTAGTTATGTAGCTATGTACACTACCATCCAAATGTTTGGGGCCACTTAGAAATGTCCTTGTTTTTTTGCCCATTAAAATAACATCAAATTGATCAGAAATACACTGTAGACATCGTTAAGCTGCCAGTTGAGTACTTGTGAGGCGTCTGTTTCGCAAACTAGACACTAATGTACTTTTCTCTTGCTCAGTTGTGCACCGGGGCCTCCCACTCCTCTTTCTATTCTGTTTAGAGCCAGTTTGCGCTGTTCTGTGAAGGGAGTAGTACATAGCGTTGTATGAGATCTTATGTATCTTATGTATGTATGAGAACAAGAATTGACTGACTAGTTTCAGAAGAAAGGCCTTTGTTTCTGGCAATTTTGAGCCTGTAAACGAACCCACAAATGCTGATGCTCTAGATACTCAACTAGTCTAAAGAAGGCCAGTTTTATTGCTTCTTTAATCAGAACAACAGTTTTCAGCTGTGCTAACATAATTGCAAAAGGGTTTTCTAATGATCAATTAGCCTTTTAAAATTATAAACTTGGATTAGCTAACACAATGTGCCATTGGAACACAGGAGTGATGGTTGCTGATAATGGGCCTCTGTACGCCTATGTAGATATTCCATTAAAAATAAGCCATTTCGAGCTACAACAATCATTTACAAGCAGGGCAATATAAGTTAATGGTATGTGTGGTTCTACCTGGTCAGTGGTTAGTCCATTGCAATGGTTATTCTCAGGCATAGGAGTTTGGTTCTTGGACTCCTCTTGGGGTTTAGAACACAGCTCCTCGGCTTCTGATGTGATTTCTGCAGACAGAAGACAACAAAGGTCAGGTTTGATGTACAGAATAGCATCCCATGGTTTACATTTCACCATTTCAGAAAAATATATGTACAGTACATCATGACTTTGTGTATGTATTACTACACTTGAATTGTGTTCTTCCTGCTTTCAAGCCTCAAGATAAACACAAACACCTATCCCTTACAGGCATAGGCCCCATTGGATGTCTACTTACCCTGGAAGCTGGGTCTGGCATCAGGTAAGGAGGCCCAGCAGCGCTGCATGAGGCTCAGGAACCCTGTGCAGGCTTGGGGTCGACTCCGGGGCACAACATTGAGATCGGGACGCACCCCTCTCACCACCTTCACCATGATCTGCAGGATGTTGTTCTCCCCTGGAGGAAATAGAGGACATAAAGATACAATCAACACAATATATAAGACACATTGATACACTTCATTAATTTCTCTACTGTTCATATGATAACTCAGTCCAAAAGGTGTACCAGGCCCCATTATTCAAAAGACAAATTAGAGCCTGGATCATATCAATGAATTATGCCTTGATCGTGTGCTGGTGAAAGTATGGAAAAGCAACATAAACAAATGTCTGGGTAGGACCAATTCAAGTATGTACCCCTCATTATTATAATCTTTCTGTATGCTCAGATAAGGAAGGCATATAGATGTTTTGTTAGAGTGGTTGAGTTAAATGCCGGAAGACACATTTCAGTTGAAGGCATTCAGTTGTACAACTGACTAGGTATCCCCTTTCCTTTCTCTCCCACACCAAGCCTGGAAAAACGTCTCAGACTTTCTTGGTCATGGTATCTTTGTTATTAGGCATTGGGATCAGCCAGAAAGCCAGTCAATGATTCAAAGCAAACAGAAGCAGTGGAGTTAAGCTCAGATCACCCTGGCTTCTTTTGTAGCTTTAATACCATTCAATAGAAGGATGAGGAACATGGGAGGAGGAGAGTGCTTTTCTAGGGCTTCATTATTGGCGGACATAGGTGCCAATGCCAAGGATGTCAATGCCCTGAACAAGAGCTTTCAATTCAAAGGATATGCCTGGGGAATACACCTGTCAGCCTGCCTCCCTGGAATTCACCAGGTAAACACTCAACGGCACGGTCAATATGTGCACTGTGACTAAATATCTGTTACCTTCACTTAGTGAGACGCAGGACGAACTAACATGGGTGGTCATGTCACAAGGAGTCTATATGCTTAATCACGGTCCAGGAACCAGGCCTTTTGAGTTTAAGAAAGACTAGGAGTGAATCTTATAAGACAAACCCTAAACGACCACAACATGTCTCACACCAATCCTCAACCCATCCATACATTTCCTCAACATGTCTCACCTTGGTAAGGTTTCTTCTGTGTGAGAATTCCCCAGATGACTATCGAAAAGCTGTAACAGGAAGGGAACAACAGGACAGTAGCAAGGAATACTGATAAAGGTGATCAATGATTGAACTCACTATGTGTTGTCCAAGCATTATTTAGAACGGATTAATATACATCCATTTCATATTCATAGTGATTAAAACCAATGTTGTGAAAACAAACAATGGAAGGGAGAATTGAAAAAAACAAACATCATGAATAAGCATTAAACAGACAACATTCCACTCCTCTGACAGACAAGGAGAGAGAGAAGTGAAGGTGAAGAGGCTCACCTGTAGACGTCATGCTTAGTGTCTGATACCCTGTCCTTCTCGACGATGCTCTCCGGCGGCAGATAGGCGATAGTGCCACAGAACCCATCACGGCTGATTTCATCAACTCTGGATAGGCCGTTCCATCGGGCCAGACCAAAATCTGATATCTGAAGGGGAGATTGGAGATACAGAATATATCTTATTAAGACAAGAACCTACTTGACCTCTCCCTTTCCCATTTGTTGTCATGGCTATGGCTACCGATAACTAACTTTACCCTCAAGCTGATGGCTGAGCCCTTATTGTATTCTATGCATCCAGAGCCCTGATGAGGGCAGAGGCAGCCACGTCCTGTCCCAGTCTGAGGGTGCTTCCCAGCCACGTCCTGTCCTAGCCTGTGGGTGCTCTACTTACCTCTCGTGTCAGGAGTTGAGGCCCTGTTTGACTGTGAGTTACATGTGTGGGCGAGCAGTGGAACACACACTCAGTCAGTGTTGGCAGAGTACTATACTCAGCCTGTTAAGACAGGCCCAGGCTCCTTGTTTACATCAAGGTATTAAAACAGATGAGGTTCCCACCCATTTCTCCTCCACCTCCATTAGTCATCCAGTGGGAGGTAGGAGAGCAGGTGGGCTGGGAGGGAGACACCTTTCTGCCCGTAGCATGTGTGTGCAGCAGGGCGGCCGTTTAAAGCAAAATGAAAGTGGAAAAAAGATTTCCTCCCTCTATACATCTCAGCTGAAATTCACACCTGAGCAAATCCTATTAAAGGACATACCACATGAAAGCTCTTGAGTTTGGGCTGTTGTTTTAAAGAATCACTCTGTAGTAGAAATGACATAATTTGGGTGAAAGTTTGCTAAATGCACACTATAAGGTTCTATTGGACAGTGTATTGATTTGACATATTTATGTCTCAAATGTACAAGGACTGCCCACACAGTGCCCTGTACGAACTCCAACGAACACACCAAGTAACTGTTGTGTCTCACCTTGACGTGGTAGTGTGCGTCCAGTAGGATGTTGGCAGGTTTAAGGTCCAGGTGCAGGAGGGGTGGGCTCATGCAGTGCAGGAAGTTCATTCCCACCGCCGTCTCGTGGATGATCCTGAACCGCAGCTCCCAGGGCAGAGGCTCAGCAGCCAGCAGGGTCTCCAGGGAGCCTGTCTCCATGTACTCCATCACCAGGCCCTGGGCGTCGCCACAGATCCCATACACTGGCAGGATGTAGCGGAACTTAGCCGCCTCCATCTTCTTAGCCTCCTCCAGCAGCTCTGCTCGCTCCCTACAGAGGACATGCTTGTCTGTTAACTTAGACTTCATCACACCAAGTGGACATAAAGCCCTCGTATAGCTGTCTGTTTAGACTGAACTACATAACTCATACACATAACAGTGATTTTAAATGTAGCTGTCTTCATAAATCTGCCCATCCATCCACATCCCTCAATCCACAACAAATTCGTAAAATGCTGTTATTTTATCTTACTTACACAGGTATTCAAAGGCTTGTTAAAATAGCAGCACTTGAAAAACCTTTTACCATCGACCCAAATTACACGAGGGAATACAAGGAGACAGCAAACTGAGACGCATGATCTTTCCTATGCATTAACCTGTCTCTCTGACAGGTTAAATCAGTGAACCCCTGCAGACATGACGTATTTATGGGACAGAGATTCTCCAAGTATGGCAGCCAGGCAGATCTGTCCCAGCGACATTCCTCAGAGAGCCTAAGAATCCATCTCGGTTCGGAGTTATGAACACAACAGACCTCTTGTTCTCTGTGCTCGTTGCTCAACCTTTGAACAATGATCTATTTATTACCTTTATCAGTGTTAGCCTGACTAGGCTAGCAGACTCAAACAGAGCCGTGTAGCCCATCACCACTGACCTTAGTATAGAGATCTAAAGAGAGGTGGCTTTGAAAAAAAACTTGGATAAACTGCTTAATCTCGTGAATAATGTGTGTGTATACGGTAGTGTCTTCACTACAAAGGCAATGAGCAACAACTTGGGATTTCAAAGGATTCATTCAATATTCAATCAGCATGCTGATAAGATCTTAAAAAGTAAAAAGCTAAATAAACAATGTAGTGTAGTCTCTCTGTCTCTAAGGCGACCATATTTTTATGTTTCGAGGGGGACAATTCCATGGGAATGAATTACGCTGAGACTCAATATACCAAACAAAAAACATTGATTTCAAAGTTTTTAAAAAAACATACAACTCTATGCACAACCACCACTTTTAACAATTTCCACTGAAAAGTTTACAAAAACACATTTACAAGAAGAACTGTGCAGATACAAGTTTTGTAACAGAAAACCTTGCTGATAGCTTTGAGGAAAAATGTACTTACAATGACTGTGATATGTGGTTGTCCCACCTAGCTATTTTAAGATGAATGCACTAATTGTTAATTGCTCTGGATTAGATTGCCTGCTAAATTACTGAAATCTAAAAATCTAAAATGTAAATTTCAGGCGGTCATTTCAATCAGCTCTTACACTAAAATGGCATTATCATGATTTTCACAGTATTATTCCAACATCATAGTGTGGAAATATATATAAAACAAGTTTTTGAGACAGGTGGGTCCACCCCAAAGTGCTGTATGTCATGATGACACTCACATGTCTCCATCAATGAGAGAAGATTTGAAAGACAAGATGACGGCATACACATTGTTGGATTACTTCATGGAGCTGGACACTGACATTTTAGAAGGTACATGTTTTGCCGAATCCAGAACAAAGGTAGTATCCCCAAGTTAAGGGTTTTATATATATATTTATATATATATATATTTTATATATATATTTCAACACGGAGGTGAAAATTATGATAATGGCATTTTAAGAGCTGTTTAAAAAGACTGCCTGAAATTTCAACCTGTTTTGGTGGGATAGAGTTTTGGCCTGCATGGTGATATCACCAGGCGGTAAATTAGTTAGACTAATAAGAAAGAGAGTTCCAAACCTCTTTGCCAATAACAGCTAGTTTTCAGTTTTCCCTTCCCCACAGTCCTAGCAAAATTATTGCTTGAGAAATTGCTCTTTGCTATGAAGCTTTGTGTATTTTAAAAATATTTTTAACCATTTTAATTTAAAACAAACACAGTATTGTACTTAATTGTTACCCCCCCAAATAATTGGATATTCAGAAAAACAGTTGCATTGCACCTTTAAAGTTGGTTGAAAATTCTCTGTGCTATGCCAAACAGTACCTATCCTGTAATGGCTAATGGAGCATCACATTAGACTGTTACAATTCACTAGCTAGCTTTGAATCAGAGGAGTGTGTGGAGGCAGGGAGCAGGCAGGCAAATGACAGTTTATATACTTTGCAGATGTTGAGAGAAGATAACATCTTTAGCTCAGGTTCAGTTGGTGCCATGAGTCTAGTTACTATTGATTGGAGAAGGATGTCAATGCTTGTCATTGGCAAAGCTAAAGAACTTCCTCCTTGTGCTTTGTATCTGACATATTTTTCTTTGTGAATGTTTTGCAAAAGCAATAGGGTAGAGAAGTGAGATAAATGGTCATAGGAAGTAACACAATCAAACACAAATAAAGGAGTCAATACACTCTGTTATGTTTGTCTGCTAAAGGACGATTCCATGTATAAGTCAACCTGAGAATGTACAAATAAAGTTAGTAATTTCCAAATGAAACCACTTTCATAATTATCCTTAAGGTCTATATGTTGGAGTTCAGGCTTAGTAGGTGATTGCATGAATTTTGACCATTACAGAGTAGGTGGCCAAGTCTCAAAAAAGGCTTTGCAGTCAATGATATTTCACAACTTAGTTAATGAAGAATTATATCCCAAATTGAAGTGTCTTGAGTTTTGTTTTGTATGTTAGAAGGTGACTGGGACAGGCAATGTAATATCCATAACATTTTTAAGGAAAAGTTTAAAAAACAAACATGCACTACATCAGTTCATCTTGAAACTTTCTCTTTAAAGCCAACTTTCATTATGGTTTTATATGGTCTATAATTGGGATCTCTTTTCATTATCGTATCTTTTTTTCAGTGTTATGATATCTGCACCTTCCATAACGGCTGTGGATGTGATGGATATTGATGTATCATATCTTATCTTCAGAAGCTTGTGCATTCAACACATTTTGTCTGCTTGTTTCGGGATGTATTCTTCAGACTTGTACTGAAGCACTTATTGATATCTTGAAAATTGTGTGTTTCAGCTAAAATTCTCTTGGAAAATATATGCTGAAATGCATTTCTCATACATCGCAGTACTTTTTTAGATAGAAAGATGAGAAGAGTGTTTATCAACAACCTGTGAATAGTGCTGGACCCAGTTTCCCAAAAGCATCTTAAGGTTAAGTTCATCGTTAGAACCATAGGATTTAATTGTTTTATTTTATATAACCTTTATTTAACTAGGCAAGTCAGTTAAGAACAAATTCTTATTTACAATGACGGCCTACCCCGGCCAAACCCTGACGACGCTGAGCCAATTGTGCGCCGCCCTATGGGACTCCCAATCACGGCCGGATGTGATGCAGCCCGGATTTGAACCAGGGACTGCAGTGACACCTCTTGCACTGAGATGCAGTGCCTTAGACCGCTGAACTTAGCCTTAAGAAGGTTTTGGGAAACTGAGCCTGCGTCTTTTTCAAGTGAAAGCCCCCCAAAATATACTGACTTCATCCAGTATCCAGAAAAATGCATTTGCACTATAGGGACATGTATATTGTTTTATTATCATATTTTGTTACAATTGTTCTGAAAAAAATGTTTTATACAAAATTGTAATTAAACTGTTAATTTTGATATGGTCTTGTATGATATTCAGACTACCTGTTATTGTCACGCCCTGACCTTAGCTATCTTTGTTTTCTTTAATATTTTGGTCTGGTCAGGGTGTGACTAGGGTGGGTATGTTTGTTTTTGCATTGTCTAGGGGTTTTTGTAAGTCTAGGTTTATGTAGGTCTATGGTGGCCTGAATTGGTTCCCAATCAGAGGCAGCTGTTTATCGTTGTCTCTGATTGGGGACCATATTTAGGTAGCCATATTCCTTGGGTATTTTGTGGGTTCTTGGTCTATGTTTAGTTGCCTGTCTGCACTATGCATATTAGCTTCACGGTTTGTTGTTTTGATAGTTTGTTCAGTGGTCTTTTTTTAATTAAAGAAGAATGTACGCTTACCACGCTGCGCGTTGGTCTCCTCACTATGACGAACGTGACAGTTATAATGCAATCTTAAGGTACTATGCCTCCTGTTGACATTTTACAAACATTCCGAATGACAACAAATTATAGATTTTGATCAAGAAATCTGTAAGAAATGAATGTCTATTTCAGACTCTGACACCCATAATGGAGAGTTTAACATCTATAGCGTTTTTTCCTTTCCGAAGTAATAATTTAAATTAATATTTTTTTAAATTAGCGTTTTTGTGTTCAGCTAAGCCTTTCCTTCGAAAATGCAATCCATGTTTTGACTTAAGACTTACAAATTCACAGACATATGCTAATATGTTTCGTCTTCCCAAAAAGCTTGTCCTTTTAATGTAACATCCATTCTTACTTGCTTCATTTCTCCAACATATCAATATTTACAAGTCTGCTTTTTTGGGGATACACTCCCCCCAGGGGACACTATAGACACACACATCAAAAGTTTCATTTATATTATTTTGTCCATTCAGTGAGACATTTAAGTTGGGATGTTGCATGCTAATGTAACATCCATAACGCTGCCCTAAATAACTCAAATGTAATATGCACTGAGTATACAAAACATTAAGAATACCTTCCTAATATTGAGTTACCCCCCCTCCCCCCTTTTTTGCTCTCAGAACAGCCTCATGTTAACTTCAATGCTTCCCACAGTTGTGTCAAGTTGGCTGGATATCCTTTGGGTGGTGGACCATTCTTGATACACACAGGAAACTGTTGAGCGTGAAAAACCCAGCCGCATTGCAGTTCTTGACACAAACCGTTGCGCCTGGCACCAACTACCATTCCCAGGCACTTAAATCTCTGAATGGCACACATGCACAATTGGTGTCTCACTTGTCTCAAGGCTTAAAATTCCTTCTTTAACCTGTCTTCTTCCCTTCATCTCGTATGTCAAGGAAAGAACAGGTGTTCTTAATGTTTTGTACACTCAGTGTAAGTGTCTGTGACTAAATCTCTCAACAAATTGTCAACAGCAAAAAAGTTCAGCCTGTGGTCTGTGGGTATATTGCCTCAAGTGAAATGAAGTTTAGGAGCAACCTGATCCAATCATTGTATTCAAAGCTGTAAAAGCTCTCAAAACGACAGAGGCCTCTTGAATACAATATTCCCAACCTCATTCTCTGACACCTTCAGAAACATTAACTTGATATGCCACCAAAAAAAAAGTCAAATGCACTAATATTTCTCACTGCTGGTGAACGTAAATAACACTTGTTGTGCCAAAGGAATGAAAGGATATTGTACAGATTCTTGAGATAATGTGTTGTAAATCATTTACACATCCACTCCGCTACATTTTGAAATCAAGTAGGAAAGGAATATTGAAAGTAAATTAAGTCTTGGTAGTCCTCTTTGAGGCTCCCGGAGGGAGTTGGGTCAGGGTGGTGACATGGCGTTGTAAGAGAGGAAGGAGAGTACTAGCATAATGTTGAACTTTTCCCCCCAGCACACCATGTTACACGCACACACACTTGGGACAACACCTGGCATAAAGGTCATACTACTTCTCATAATCATGAGTCAAAACAAACATCACCAAACTGAAGAAGAGGTTTACATTCCAGAGACATAGTGTAATGTCTGGCAGGGTCTCCTGGACAAAGGGCCAGGCATTAGAGTAAAGAAGACTGATCTGTTCATCGGAGCCTTTGTGGCTGGCTCCGATAATTGTGGTGGTAATGCCAACAGGGGTGAAAAGTCCTCTTTCCCACACTACAGCAGAGCATGAGAGTGTATCACGTTAAAAAATCTAGTCAAACATTCACAGGTGTACTGCTCAAGGGCCTTCCATTGTAACCACATGTGAATGACTGCTAAGTGCTCACCTCAAAAACATCATTTACATCATAGAAATGTACCCCCATACATGTTCACCCTCCAGAACCCACAAGATAAGGAGTCTGTGACATAAGGCTGACTAAGTTTCCAGCATACGTCACACCCTCAGATAGATGAACAAACTCATAGAGAACTCCTGCTTTTTAGTCTGATGCCCACAGAGGTTATCAAACATATAACATGTAATCTAGGCTTAAATACTTTAAACAACATTCTTCATACCCCCACACACCATCAATCTCAGAATAAAAACAGCTGTCCAACATACTTGTCATCTACATGAAGGCAGGGCGGGCACTTGATAGCCAGCCATGTTTTCCACTGTACATGCCGGACTTTGTATACTTGTCCAAAGCCGCCCGAGCCGATCTTCTCCCAGCTCCCAAACTCAGAGGAATCAAAGGTTCTCAGCAGCCCCATATTCCCATGGGAAGGGTCCGGAACGTCCATATCAGTCTTTAGAAAGGCCCGAGTGGTGTTAAAATCCCCAAATCCTTATTTTTTCCCTCTCCAACACACATTCAGAAGAAGTAAACATACACACCTGCCTACCTACTGAGAGCTCCCTTCCTTGTTTTTCACCTCTTGCCTAACTCAATCTGGCCCCTCCTCCTCTTCAGGTGAAAGAAGGGGAAGTGCCTATAGTTGTGACATCATTTCCTGGGTCTGGCCAGACAGACAGATAAGTCTTTCCAGGTAGCACACCACTGACCAGGTTTATCATTAATCTAAGCCCCTGAACTCCAACTCTCTCATATTTCTGTCCAGAAAAAAATAGTATTTGTAAATAAGATGGAATTCAAGAACAGTGGAATGTTGTGATATCACCCAATACCTTTGTCCACCTGAGAACCCTAACACTACCAAAGATCCTGTAAATAACCTGAGGAAACATTGGGAATATCCTTCAACGATGGTTGGTTACGTGATATTACCCAGATGGCTCTGGTTTGGAATGTGTGTTTATTTGGGAAGTATACTAGCCTAATCATACGAGTTATACTACCAGGATAAATGTATCCAAAACCACAAACCTTGTCATATACCTGCCCGATTCCTTTCCCGTTCACACTGAGTGTGAGAGATGCCAGTGACTCAGCAGTTGTCATACATATCAGCAAACATGAACAATGACTAAGTAGAGAAGACTTGTTTCTCAAAAGTACGAGTCGTGTAAAAAGTACCTAATCACCATATTTTCTTTTTAAAGCTAACTTAATAGAAAATGACTCAAACAGAAGTCAGCCAATGAAATTCTACTTGAGAAAGTCTAAAAGTATTTGGTTTTAAATATACTTAAGTATCAAAAGTAAATGTAATTGCTTAAATGTAGTTAGTGCATTTAAAAAGTTTTAAAAAGTTCAAGTACAAATAATTTCAAATTCCTTATATTTAATCAAACTAGAAGGCGACATTTTCTTTTATTTACAGATAGCCAGGAGCACACTCCAACACTAGCACATAATATTGATAAGCACGTGAATTTGAACATTTTACTGTCCTGCGAAGCATTCAAAATGTCACAAATACATTTGGGTGTCAGGGAAAATGTTTAGAGTAAAAAGTACATTATTTTCTTCAGGAATGTAGTGAAGTAAAAGTTGTCAAAAATATGAATAGTAAAGTACAGTTAGCCCAAAAAAAACAAGTAGTACTTTAGTCTTTTTACTTACAGTGAGAGGAAAAAGTATTTGATCCCCTGCTGATTTTGTACATTTGCCCACTGACAAAGAAATGATCTGTCTATAATTTTAATGGTAGGTTTATTTGAACAGTGAGAGACAGAATAACAACAAAAACATCCAGAAAAACGCATGTTAAAAATGTTAGAAATTGATTTGCATTTTAATGAGGGAAATAAGTATTTGACCCCCACTCAATCAGAAAGATTTGTCTCCCAGGTGTCTTTTATATAGGTAACGAGCTGAGATTAGGAGCACACTCTTGAAGGGAGTGCTCCTAATCTCAGTTTGTTACCTGTATAAAAGACACCTGTCCACAGAAGCAATCAATCAATCAGATTCCAAACTCTCCACCATGGCCAAGACCAAAGAGCGCTCCAAGGATGTCACAAGGCTGGAATGGGCTACAAGACCATCGCCAAGCAGCTTGGTGAGAAGGTGACAACAGTTGGTGCGATTATTCGCAAATGGAAGAAACACAAAAGAACTGTCAATCTCCCTCGGCCTGGGGCTCCATGCAAGATTTCACCTCGTGGAGTTGCAATGATCATGAGAACGGTGAGGAATCAGCCCAGAACTACATGGGAGGATCTTGTCAATGATCTCAAGGCAGCTGGGACCATAGTCACCAAGAAAACAATTGGTAACACACTACGCCTTGAAGGACTGAAATCCTGCAGCGCCCGCAAGGTCCCCCTGCTCAAGAAAGCACATATACATGCCCGTCTGAAGTTTGCCAATGAACATCTGAATGATTCAGAGGACAACTGGGTGAAGGTGTTGTGGTCAGATGAGACCAAAATTGAGCTCTTTGGCATCAACTCAACTTGCCGTGTTTGGAGGAGGAATGCTGCCTTTGACTCCAAGAACACCATCCCCACCGTCAAACATGGAGGTGGAAACATTGTGCTTTGGGGGTGTTTTAAAGGGGACAGGACAACTTCACTGCATCAAAGGGATGATGGACGGGGCCATGTACTGCCAAATCTTGGGTGAGAACCT
Organism: Oncorhynchus tshawytscha; assembly: GCF_018296145.1. Lineage (NCBI taxonomy): Eukaryota > Metazoa > Chordata > Actinopteri > Salmoniformes > Salmonidae > Oncorhynchus > Oncorhynchus tshawytscha. The sequence goes on along the minus strand of NC_056437.1, from coordinate 33,017,327 downwards.
CCTTCCCTCAGCCAGGACATTGAAAATGGGTCGTGGATTGGCATTCCAGCATGATAATGACCCAAAACACACAGCCAAGCCAACAAAGGAGTGGTTCAAGAAGAAGCACATTAGGGTCCTGGAGTGGCCTAGCCAGTCTCCAGACCTTAATCCCATAGAAAATCTGTGGAGGGAGCTGAAGGTTCGAGTTGCCAAATGTCAGCCTCGAAACCTTAATGACTTGGAGAAGATCTGCAAAGAGGAGTGGGACAAAATCCCTCCTGAGATGTGTGCAAACCTGGTGGACAACTACAAGAAACATCTGACCTCTGATTGCCAACAAGGGTTTTGCTACCATGTACTAACTCATGTTTTGCAGAGGGGTCAAATACTTATTTCCCCCATTAATGTAAATCAATTTATAACATTTTTGACATGCATTTTTCTGGATTTTTTTGTTATTCTGTCTCGCTGTTCAAATAAACCTACCATTAAAATTAGACCGATAATTTCTTTGTCAGTGGGCAAACGTACAATCAGCAGGGGATCAAATACTTTTTCTCTCACTGTAGGTACTTTATACCACTGAAAAGTATTTTGTTTATAGTAGCTTGTCCATGAATTAAGTACAATTTTTAATGACTGGGTTCAAAAATATAATTGTTTACATATTCAGAGGGCTATCCCCAAAACATTTCTTACAATGCATGTCAGATGCTCTTATCCAGAGCGACATGCAATCAGTGCGTGCATCTTAAAATAGCTAGGTGAGGCAACTACAATTTAAGTACATTTTTCCTCAAAGTTAATCAGCAAAATTAGTGTTAATCGTAAATTACAATAGAAACCCTCAACCTGCGCTTCCAGACCCCCTTGAACTACAGAACACATCCTGATTTGTATTAACATACAAGAGGTAAATAGGACATGTGGGAAACAATGAGATCTTAGCAGTTTGAGGCAGCCTTACATCACACCATAGTGATGCACATCACCACAGAGACATAGTTTAATGCTTGGGGCTAATAGAGAAGAGACACTTGACACATCACATAGGGACATTAACAGTTGAAGGTGTCAACCCTGAGAATGAGGGTCTTTTGAGGTGATGGTCCATCTAGTGTAGAGGTTCATCCTTCGAGGGTGGACACCTTGGCCCGACCGTGGAAGGAGACAATAGCAAAAACCATACATACAAAAGACCAATGCTCTATTTTGCAGTCCTTCAAAACACCTTTCCTAGACAGAATGTCTCTGCATAATCTAATGCACATGTAACTCATGTTATGTCGGAGCTCTCAGATAAATCGTATGTGAAGATAGCTCCCCCTTCTGGTTGGTCCAGGTTCTGACTCCGGGTAAGTTACAGGTGTACAACAGGTGGGCAGTTCATAGTCTAGTGGTTAAGCACGTTGGGTCAATAACCGAACGGTCGCTGGTTCGAGCAGACTAGGTGAAACAGTCTGTGCCCTTGAGCAAGGCACTTAACGCTAATTGCTCCTGTAAGTCGCTCTGGATAAGAGCATCTGCTAAATGTAAAAAGACTAACTGGTGCTTGACACACACACACACACACACACACACACACACACCTGAGTACAATGCCAGCAGAGTTTCCCAGTTGGATAAATCATAACGCCAAAAAGTCTAGAAAACAAGCATGTACCATATTCTCAAAATGTATTACTCTATTTAAACATTGATATTTAGACAAACAGAAAATGGGCTAAAAACATTTCATTTTTGTGAGATTTAATTGAAAAACAATGGCAATAAAAAAGGCTTCCAGTATTTTTGACAATTTGCTCAACAATGGTTTTAAGTTTCAATGCTTTCAGACATTTAAAAATAAAATATGGTTCTCTCTACTGGTTAAATGCTGTGTCTTGGCTGCTTTACACTATCTACTAAAAAATAATAATTAATTGTCTTCTATTAACCTCTTGTACAAGGCATTCAAAGCCATGTGCCAAAAATCACTTAATATTTTAACCCCCAATGAGAATGAAAAACAAACAAACACTATTGCATCTCCATAGCCTAAATAATTCTGCAGTGAAAATATGCAAATATTGCGAGACGTGCATGTTTAAATTCACAAATTAGAATATTCCATTTCTTGCTTAGGTTTATATTATAACTATTACATTGATCTGTTGATTGGTCAAAACTACAGCTAACAATGCACCCAAATCATGTCATTATTTTTAACTGTACATGCATCCCTGTAAACTATACAGTTCAACAGCTTCCTCTGCAGGGTTTTTGACAAACAACTCACGTTGACTCAAGAGAAAGTGGCTCTTGGTTCATGTAAATGCTATCATCCTCCATCAATGTTCTCATTCAAGGGGTGTATTTTGGGGAATATAACACAGGCATTTGGGTGAGAGCATTCAAGGCCTCTAGTCCACACAGGCCTTCCATGTGTCTAGTCTATCCACTGTCCTTCACCAGGACTGAGGTGACCAGCACCTCCTCCCTTCAGTCTAGTAGCTGAACATCTGCTGTGTTGTGTTGGCCTGCTGTTGCTGTGCTGCCTGGGCTTGTCTAGCCTGTTCTGGGGTCTGGGTCTCAGAGTCCTGGGCGTCACCTGGAGCCCCCTCTGCTATAGGGGTGACCTGGACCCCCTCAGCCTGCGTGACAGGCCTCCAGGCCAGAGTGGGGGCCTCCAGGGGGTGGCCCATTGGGTTGACGAAGGTGGTGAGGTTGATAAAGTGGGCGACCGACTGTGGCCCAGTACTGGCACCTCCAGGCCCCACCGTCTCGGTCGTGAGATCGGTGGGCCGGTTGTGGAGCATGGCAGAGCCGCTGACCGTGTCGAAGGTGACAGTGAGGATGGAGCTGTCCAGAGTGAGGGGCCGGTGGTCGCTGGCTGTCAGGTGGCCCACAGCTACAGGCTGCAGGCTGGTGAACTGGGCAGGGGCATGGGTGGTGATGGGGGTCACTGTGATGTTGGTCAGTCCCGCTGAGCTGTTGGGGGAGGAGGCGGAGGACACGTTGGGGTCGGCCAGCACCACCACCTATAACAGCACCATCCACACTGGGTCAGAGCATACACTACTAACAGTATGATAGAATCACACAATCTACAAACGATGTTGTGGACAATATGGAAAACTTTAAGGCCAGGTGCAGTCAAAAAAATGATTTTCCTGTGTTCTATATACACTGAGTGTACAAAACATAAGGAACACTGCTCTTCCCATGACATAGCTTTCACCTGGTCAGTATATGATCCCTTATTGACCTGTTAAGTCCACTTCAAATCAGTGTAGATGAAGGGGAGGAGACAGGCTAAAGAAGGATTGTTACGCCTAGAGACAATTGAGACATGGATTGTGTGTGTGCCCTTCAGAGGGCGAATGGTTAAGACAAAAGATTTAAGTGCCTTTGAACGGGGTATGGTAGAAGGTGCCAGGCACACTGGTTTGAGTGTGAAAAGAACTGAAACACTCCTGGGTTTTTCATGCTCAACAGTTTCCTGTGTGTGTGTATGTATCAAGAATGGTCTACCACCCAAAAGACATCCAGTCAACTTGACAACTGTGGGAAGCATCCCTGTGAAACACTTTCAACACCTTGTAGTCCATGAGGCTGTTCTAAGGGCAAAAATGGGTGCAGCTCAATTAGGAGGGTGTTCCTAATGTTTTGTACACTGTATTATAGTGAGCTATGTAAAGAACCCAGTATATAAATAAGCGGTCTGTATAACAGTAGTAGATATTAGAATGAGCGATTTGAAGACTACAGTATATAAATACGGTGGGAGAAACTGCATAAAGGAAACAGGAAGTGCATTCAGAAAGTATTCAGACCGCTTGACTTTCTCCACTTTGTTAGGTTACAGCCTTATTCTAAATTTTTTATTATTTTTTAAATACGCTTCAATCCACACACACACAGCAAAAACATTTACTAATTTATACAAAATGTAAAATATCACATTTATGTAAGTTCAGACCCTTTACCCAGTACTTTGTTTATGCACCTTTGGCAGCGATTGCAGCCTTTAGTCTTCTTGGGTATGACGCTACAAGCTTGGCACACCTGTATTTGAGCAGTTTCTCCCATTCTTCTCTGCAGATCCTATCAAGCTCTGTCAGGTTGGATGGGAAGCATTTTCAGGTCTCTCCAGACATGTTCGATTGGGTCCAAGTCCGGGCTCTGGATGGGCCATTCAAGGACATTGAGACTTGTCCCAAAGCCACTCCTGCGTTGTCTTGGCTGTGTGCTTAGGGTCGTTGTCCTGTTGGAAGGTGAACCTTCACCCCAGTCTGAGGTCCTTAGCACTCTGGAGCAGGTGTTCATCAAGGATCTCTGTACTTTGCTCCCGTTCATCTTTTTTGCGATCCTGACTAGTCTCCCAGTCCCTGCCGCTGAAAGACACCCCCACGGCATGATGCTTCAGGGTAGGGATGGTGCAAGGTTTACTCCAGACGTGATGCTTGGGATTCAGGCCAAAGAATCTTGTTTCTCATGGACAGAGGCCTTTAACTGCCTCTTGGCAAACTTCAAGCGGGCTGTCATGTACCTTTAACTGAGGAGTGTATAGAGCTCTGTTAGAGTGAACATTGGGTTCTTGGTCACCTCCCTGACCAAGGCCCTTCTCCCCAGATTGCTCAGTTTGGTCAGTCGGCCAGATCTTGGTGGTTCCAAACTTCTACCATTTAAGAATGATGGAGGCCACTGTGTTCTCGGGAACCTTCAATGCTGCATTATCTTTTTGGTACCCTTCCCCAGATCTCTACCTCGACACAATCCTGTCTCAGAGCTCTGCGGACTTGGCTTGGTTTTCGCGCTGACATGCACTGTCAATTATGGGGACCTGATATAAACAGGTGTGCGCCATTCCAAAATCATGTCCAATCAATTGAATTTACCACAGGTGATCAATAGGATGATCAGGATTCACTGGAGCTCAATTTTGAGTCGCATAGCTATGGGTCTGAATACATTTAAATAAGGTATAAACTGGGTATTGTGTGTAGATTGCTTTTTTAAAATCCATTTTAGAACAAGGCTGTAACGTAACAAAATGTGGAAAAAGTCAAGGAGTCAAACTTTCCAAAGGCACTGTATATACATGGGACAGCAGCGTTGGCTGTGTGTGCGAATATAGGCATATGTATGCGTTTGAGTGTATAGATAAATACAGGAGTCTGCTTGTGTATGAGGTGTGTGTTCTTAAGAATGCAATTTCCTTATTGGAATTTGGCCTTTAGGTACCCTCTCTAATGCCAGAGGTCACCATAAAGTATGTCTTACTTAATGGTATCTATGCCCTTGAGCCATTTAAGAAAAATAAATAAAAATTCAGCCATGGGTGTTTTTAAGCGATTAAGATGTTTCAAATGTATAGTCTATTCAACCAAGGTCTCAGCCTTGATTTAATGCTTTGGCACCGGGCACAGAAGGATGAAACAACAAACAGATAAGGCAAGAGTATTTAGGTCTGCCCTCCACTCTGTAGGGGGGAGAGATTTGCTGCGAACCGGTTAGAGTTTGTCAAGAACTGCAACGCTGTTGGGTTCACGCTAAACAGTTCCGTGTCTAACAATGGCCCCCCACCCAAAGGACAGCCTGCCAACTTAACAACTGTGGGAAGCATTGGAGTCAACATAGGCCTGCGGAACGCTTGCGGAACGCGGCTGCGGAATCCCTGTGGAACGCTTTAGACACCTTGTAGTCCATGCCTCAACGAATTGAGGCTGTTGAGGACAAAAGGGGGTGCAACTCAATATTAGGAAAGTGATCCTAATGTTTTGTACACTAAATGTTTATTTCCACACGAGGTTGGACGAGGCACAAGAGCTGTTTGAAAAGACTGCCTGAAATTTCAGCCTGTTTTGGTGGGAAAATCACCATGCCCTTCCAGGCGGTAAATCACCATGCCCTTCCAGGCGGTAAATCACCATGCCCTTCCAGGCGGTAAATCACCATGCCCTTCCAGGCGGTAAATCACCATGCCCTTCCAGGCGGTAAATCACCATGCCCTTCCAGGCGGTAAATCACCATGCCCTTCCAGGCGGTAAATCACCATGCCCTTCCAGGCGGTAAATTAGTTAACATCTTGAGTGTAGGGGGCAGTATTTTTGTTTTTGGCAAAAAAAAGTACCCATTTGAAACTGCCTATTTCACAGGCCCAGAAACTAGAATATGCAGATAAATTGTCAGATTAGGATAGAAAACTCTAAAGTTTCCAAAACTGTCAAAATATTGTCTGTGAGTATAACAGAACTGATATTGCAGGCGAAAACCTGAGGAAAAACTAACAAGGAAGTACTGATTTTCCTGAAAGCTCTCTGTTCCATTGGATGCCTTGCCTCCATTTAAAGGGATATCAACTATATTCCTTTTCCTATTGCTTCCTCAATCTGTGAACAGTCTTTAGACATAGTTTCAGGCTTTTATTTTAAAAAATGAACGAGAAGGAACCAATCGCGTCAGTGGATGGCTGGGTGCCAGCAGAGTTTTTCATGGTAATGGCCATTTTCTCTCTCTCGCCTATGGCAGAAGCTACATATCGGTTGACATTATCGATTATATATTGTAAAAACAACCTGAGGATTGATTATAAACATTTGACATCTTTCTACGCACTTTACGGATACTATTTGGAATTTTCGTCTGCGATGTCGTGACCACTCGAGCCTGTGGATTTCTGAACATAACACGCCAAACAAATGGAGGAATATTGGATATGAAAAATCTTTATGGAACAAAAGGAACATTTATTGTGTAACTGGGAGTCTCGTGAGTGCAAACATCTGAAGATCAAAGGTAAGCGATTTAATTTATTGCTTTTCTGACTTTCGTGACCAATCTACTTGGCTGCTAGCTGTTTGTAATATTTTGTCTACTGAGAGAGATGTTCTTACATAAACGCTTGGTATGCTTTCGCCGAAAAGCTTTATTGAAATCTGACACGCCAGGTGGATTAACAACAAGCTAAGCTGTGTTTTGTTATATTGCACTTGTGATTTCATGAAAATTAAATATTTCTAGTAATTTCATTTGAATTTGGCACCGTGCAATTCAGCGGATGTTGATGAAAATGATCCCGCTAACGGGATGGGTGAGTCAAGAAGTTTTAATAGACCAATTAGAGAGTTCCAAACCTCTCTGCCAATAACAGTTCATTTTCAGTTTTCCCCTCTAGTTAAACCACTCCCAGACAGTCCTAGCAAAATTGTTTTAGAAATTGCTCTTTGCTAAGAAGCCATTTCATTTAACACAATAAGGTACTTAATTGTTACCCAGAAATAATTTGATATTGGGATAAAAACAGCAACATTGGACCTTTAAAATCCCATTATCCACAGCATTAATCAAGACATGTACAGTGCCTTGCGAAAGTATTCGGCCCCCTTGAACTTTGCGACCTTTTGCCACATTTCAGGCTTCAAACATAAAGATATAAAACTGTATTTCTTTGTGAAGAATCAACAACAAGTGGGACACAATCATGAAGTGGAACGACATTTATTGGATATTTCAAACTTTTTTAACAAATCAAAAACTGAAAAATTGGGCGTGCAAAATTATTCAGCCCCCTTAAGTTAATACTTTGTAGCACCACCTTTTGCTGCGATTACAGCTGTAAGTCGCTTGGGGTATGTCTATCAGTTTTGCACATCGAGAGACTGACATTTTTTCCCATTCCTCCTTGCAAAACAGCTCGAGCTCAGTGAGGTTGGATGGAGAGCATTTGTGAACAGCAGTTTTCAGTTCTTTCCACAGATTCTCGATTGGATTCAGGTCTGGACTTTGACTTGGCCATTCTAACACCTGGATATGTTTATTTTTGAACCATTCCATTGTAGATTTTGCTTTATGTTTTGGATCATTGTCTTGTTGGAAGACAAATCTCCGTCCCAGTCTCAGGTCTTTTGCAGACTCCATCAGGTTTTCTTCCAGAATGGTCCTGTATTTGGCTCCATCTTCCCATTAATTTTAACCATCTTCCCTGTCCCTGCTGAAGAAAAGCAGGCCCAAACCATGATGCTGCCACCACCATGTTTGACAGTGGGGATGGTGTATTCAGGGTGATAAGCTGTGTTGCTTTTACGCCAAACATAACGTTTTGCATTGTTGCCAAAAAGTTCAATTTTGGTTTCATCTGACCAGAGCACCTTCTTCCACATGTTTGGTGTGACTCCCAGGTGGCTTGTGGCAAACTTTAAACGACACTTTTTTTGGATATCTTTAAGAAATGGCTTTCTTCTTGCCACTCTTCCATAAAGGACAGATTTGTGCAATATACGACTGATTGTTGTCTTATGGACAGAGTCTCCCACCTCAGCTGTAGATCTCTGCAGTTCATCCAGAGTGATCATGGGCCTCTTGGCTGCATCTCTGATCAGTCTTCTCCTTGTATGAGCTGAAAGTTTAGAGGGACGGCCAGGTCTTGGTAGATTTGCAGTGGTCTGATACTCCTTCCATTTCAATATTATCGCTTGCACAGTGCTCCTTGGGATGTTTAAAGCTTGGGAAATCTTTTTGTATCCAAATCCGGCTTTAAACTTCTTCACAACAGTATCTCGGACCTGCCTGGTGTGTTCCTTGTTCTTCATGATGCTCTCTGCACTTTTAACGGACCTCTGAGACTATCACAGTGCAGGTGCATTTATACGGAGACTTGATTACACACAGGTGGATTGTATTTATCATCATTAGTCATTTAGGTCAACATTGGATCATTCAGAGATCCTCACTGAACTTCTGGAGAGAGTTTGCTGCACTGAAAGTAAAGGGGCTGAATAATTTTGCACGCCCAATTTTTCAGTTTTTGATTTGTTAAAAAAGTTTGAAATATCCAATAAATGTCGTTCCACTTCATGATTGTGTCCCACTTGTTGTTGATTCTTCACAAAAAAATACAGTTTTATATCTTTATGTTTGAAGCCTGAAATGTGGCAAAGGTCGCAAAGTTCAAGGGGGCCGAATACTTTCGCAAGGCACTGTATAATGGACAGATGGACCCAATTGCAATAAATAAAATCTCAAACCTAATATAATTGCTAACATAGATCATCTGACAAATACATGACCCACCCACCTGCTGTATACTCTGCACAGCAGAGCTGGTCTCATCTCCCACTATGGTGGTGGTGTACTGTACTCCTTTGCCTGTGAAGTCAGCGTACTCGTCAGAGTCTGACAGCTCCGGCTCCTCCAGCTGTTTCTGCTTCTTCCTGGGTGGCCGTGGGGTCCGCTGGGGTCTCTCCCCAGAAAGACCCTCCTTCTCCAGGGTTAGAGTGGGCTGTGAGGGTGGTATGAGAACCAAGAGTATTAAAATAGTTCCATCTCTGCATATAGTGTAGTTAAGCTCACCAGCATAGGCATTGTATGGCACTCCTACCTGCACAATGCTGATGCTTGACTCATCGATTGTTGAGTCTTCTTGGAGCTCGTCAAACTCATCTATTCTCACAGTGACCACCTGGGGTAGGAAAGAGCAAACGTTTAAATAAAGCTGAGACTTCACCATCAATGACAGGTGGGATAGGAAATTATGTTGAAGAGAGAGCTGGGCCTGGTCTGGAAAACATAATAGAAAATGTCAGTTTCAGCTGACACTAAGAACTCCATTCAAGATGTGGTAGATCTCATGTATATACTGTCCCAGCTCACCTCGGGGTGTCTATGGTTTAACCCCTACTGTCCCAGCTCACCTCGGGGTGTCTATGGTTTAACCCCTACTGTCCCAGCTCACCTCGGGTTGTCTATGGTTTACCCCTACTGTCCCAGCTCACCTAGGGGTGTCTATGGTTTAACCCCTACTGTCCCAGCTCACCTCGGGGTGTCTATGGTTTACCCCTACTGTCCCAGCTCACCTCGGGGTGTCTATGGTTTAACCCCTACTGTCCCAGCTCACCTCGGGGTGTCTATGGTTTAACCCCTACTGTCCCAGCTCACCTCGGGGTGTCTATGGTTTACCCCTACTGTCCCAGCTCACCTAGGGGTGTCTATGGTTTAACCCCTACTGTCCCAGCTCACCTCGGGGTGTCTATGGTTTACCCCTACTGTCCCAGCTCACCTCGGGGTGTCTATGGTTTAACCCCTACTGTCCCAGCTCACCTCGGGGTGTCTATGGTTTACCCCTACTGTCCCAGCTCACCTCGGGGTGTCTATGGTTTAACCCCTACTGTCCCAGCTCACCTCGGGGTGTTTGCGCCTCATGTGGCGGTTCATGGAGGCTCGGGTAGACACCTTGGTGCCACACATGTGACAGCTCTGGGCCTCCACCTTCTCATGCGTCAGCTGCACATGCTTCTGGAGCATGTATTCTGTCACATACTTCTTATCACACACCGCACACGACCACGTCTTCCCCACTGGGGAGCGAGAGAGAGAAATCTAATAACGGTTCTCAAACAGAAGGTATTTGTGGAGTTGTCCAAAACGAAAACATACAATAGGAAACGCCGATCCAGGAACTTGCCTGTGTGAATGAGCTTGTGTGTCTCCATGGTGTTCCTCTCACTGAAGGTCTTCCCACACAACTCACACATGAAGTCCTTTATTCCTGCAGGAGTAGAAACGGTACATCAGTGTAAGCCTTAACCAAATAAGCCCTTTGTACCTTACACGCTTCATTAGCTTGGTTGTATCTGTAAGATATGACAATGTTCAGCCATGCATGTTAGCTTACAATGCCCAACCCATGTTTATAGATGAAAGTGGCCTTTCTTCAGCACTGCCTCTGGGTTGTTTTGTCTAGTTGTTGCTGGGACCATCTTACCCGTGTGTCTCTTGTAGTGTTTCAGCATGTTGACCTTCTGGGCAAACTTGCGGTTGCACTCCTTACACTCGTACTCTTTGATGCCCTTATGCAGCTTCATATGGTGCCTCAGCGCATGCTTGGTCTTCATCCCTGCAGAAAACACATTGGCTTAAGTTTCTTACCCCCTGTGGATGCTCTTACCAAAAACAAGTACATGCATGCTTTGATCAGAACATTTTCCCAATTCATAGAGCCACATATTTCTTGTTATTACCGTTTGCGGTAAGTGCTTGGGTAAAGGCAAAAACAGCAATTGGAAAAGCCACCACCAATCTAGGTCAATTTGGTCTCAATTTCTAGTCTATTGTGCAAACGTCTTTTTACCCCTAACTATTTGACAAAGACAGTTGTCATGGTGACAGCCTCACCTTTCCCACACTCAGCACATAGGAAGTCTCTGACGTTGTCATGGACCCTCAGGTGTTCCTTTAGCATGTCCTTCCTGGCAAACGACTTCCCACACTGGTCACATCCGTGGCTCTTCACCCCTGTGAGAACCACATTACAGAGGAGATAGCAATCCCCCCCAAAAAAGTTGAATAAGCCCATATAAATTCAGATATTCTTTATCATGCCTTCAAGACAAATATTGGGTGGCTAACATAGTGCCAAAATATGTGGTTCATGTATGCTAAAGAACTAAATTTAATGTGGTCCAGTATCCAGAAAGTATCTTGTTAGAGATGAAGGGTGAGGTTCATACCTGTGTGAATGACCTTGTGTCTCTCCAGGTTGCCGATGCTGTTGAAGATTCGGCCACACATTTCACAGGGGTGGATATACCTTAGGAGCAAAATGAAAAGTGTAACAGACAGGGTTATTGTCTGGGTGCTAGTAACGAGCCAAGAAGGAGAGTGTACAACAGTGCACCTGTTTTATGTCCTACATCTCTGTGTACTGGTCCTTTTGTCTCTCCACCTGTCCCATGTCCCTGTCCCTCACACGTCCCTGTCCCTCACACGTCCCTCACACGTCCCTCACACGTCCCTGTCCCACACGTCCCTGTCCCTCACACGTCCCTGTCCCTCACACGTCCTGTCCCTCACACGTCCCTGTCCCTCACACGTCCCTGTCCCTCACACGTCCCTGTCCCTCACACGTCCCTGTCCCTCATACCTCTGCACTGCAGGGTCTGGGAGCTGTTCTCTGTGGATGACCAGGTGGGCGTTGTAGGTGGCTTTCAGAGCGAAGCGCCGGTTACAGATGATACATCCATAACCCCTCTCTTTGTGCAGGTCCATGATGTGCTTCAGGTAGTCTCTGCCCTTGAAGAATGTCACCTAAAACACAAAGACAGATTCGAACAGAGGCCATGGAGAGTGCGAGTGTGCTTGTTTAACCACCACCGTGGTGCGAGTGTGTTTGCGTGACAGAATGTGTGTCGGGATGTAGGCATGCGCGAGAGGTGCGTGACTGACCTGACACTTCTTGCAGCTGTACTTGTGAGTCTCTTGTCCGTAGTCTTCATCCTCCTCATCAGTGTCGTCGCTGCTGTCCACTGAGATGCCAATCTTCCTGATGAACTCCTCCCTCTCCTGCTCGTCCATCAGGGCTATGTCCTGGAGAACACACACAGGAAGTTGAGCAATGACACCATTATGGACCTAGTGTCAATCTCTATTTCTCTTTCATGTTTGAGTGTGAATGAAATGTGTGGTTATGTAGGAGTTCAAAAAGAAGCATGAACTAAACGTTTGATTGCAACATCCACATAATCTCTCTCACCTTAAAGTGCACGTGAATATGGTCCCTCAGGACGTCCACTCTGAAGAACTTGCGTCCGCAGATCTCACAGGTGTACTTCTTATCGCCGTGAGTCAGCAGATGCTTGTTCATGTTGCTCCTGCAGGAAAACACCTGGACACACACAGTCAGGGTAAATATCTTCTTTCAAGGCTTTTTATTTTGACTCATTTGATCCAATGCCAAAATAAGTATATTTTCAGGTATCCGCGTCACAGCACCTTGCCACAGATAGGACATGCTGAAGGCTCCTTCCTGTATTTGGTCCCTTCTTCCCCATTGGCCTCCAGCTCTTCCCTCTTCAGGTGCTTTGGGTTTGCTGAGACATACAATAACAGTACAGCTGAGCTCAGAGAGAAGGCTGATTGATGCTTTGGGATAGAATACATTTCAGGATCATGAGCCATGCACTTGTAAAAGTTGCAAGCTCTGCTCTGTTGAAATAAACTAATCAAGTACATCATATACTATAACATACTTCAAATTTAGAGACCCACCGGGCAAAAAAATGTAATCAATGTGGGAAAACTGATTGGATTTGCAAAAAGTCATCAACGGAAGGGAATTTCATCTGTTTTTCACCTAACTTTTAACCTTAATCCAATGACATGGTGAAATGTTTTGTTTATCTCACGTTGAATTCACGTTAGTCGTCAACAACCACATTTAAATCAAAACTAGACGTTGAGCTGACATCTGTGCCCAGCGGGGAGTATCACCAAAATAGTCATCAATAGAGATGCATCATGTCCCCCTGGTCCCTCTGCCAGTACTGACCCACAGTATGTCTCTTCTGGTGGTCCTGCATAACGTCCTTGCGGTAGAACATCTTGCTGCAGATCTCACAGGCGTACAGCTTCTCTCCGTGCTTCTTCTTGTGCTTAGACAGGTTACTGTTGGTGGAGAAGAACCTCGAGCAGATCTCACACTGGAACGTCTTGTCATCTGCCACCACAGGAACAACAAACAATCTGATGTGTCATTCAATGAAATAAATAATGGATGGATAGGATACTGTGTCAAAGTCATCGATGGGACAACGAAGCCATACAGCACAACAGTAAAGTAACATACAGAAGTATTTCAAAGATGGATAAAGACAGCGGACATCCAAACAAAATGGCCTGCAACTAAATCATGTTTTTTAATTCATGCTGTACTTACCGGTTCTACAGTTGTGGAACTCTAATGCATTCTCCAGACGGAAGGCTTTGTCGCATGTGTTACATTTGTACCTGTACTCAACATCGGGCTGAGGGAGCGACGGACACACACACAATGTACAGTGAATCAAGGAGCTAGCCACTGCAACACAAACAGTGAGTATCCTGGGCAAAAGCTGTAAAGGCCAAAATGTTGAGCATTGATCTAGGTGCGCCTACCTCATTTTTGCTGTGCTTGTATGAGATGTGCTGCTTCAAGCTCTCCTTGCGGCTGAACATCTTGTCACATTCATCACATTTAAAGAGCTTATCCCCTAAAGAGAGCACAGACAAATAAAACATATGCACTTGTGTGTGTCTGTATGATATGATAAGTAAACACTGTGATCTCCACATATACCATCTCTTTTCTCTGGAGAGCGGTGTTAGGAACAGTTCAGTAAGACATCCACAAAAAAAGGGGACAAAAAACAGAGGGGGGAGAGGAGAGAGCATTACCGTGGGAGCGGATGTGTCTGTTGAGGTTGCTGCTGTTCTGGAAGACCTTGTTGCAGAGGGTGCACTTGTACAGCCTCTTATGGTCTCCTCCCTGCCTCAGGAACCTCTTCCTCGACCCAGGCCTGAGGAAGAGGGAACAAGGACAAGACAGAGTGGAGGGAGTGAGAGAGAGGAGAGGGACGGGACAGGGTGGAGGGAGTGAGAGAGAGGAGAGGGACAGGACAGAGTGAGAGAGAGGGACAGGACAGAGTAGAGAGTGGAGTGAGAGAGGAGGGGCAGGACATAGTAGAGAGTGGAGGGAGTGAGTGGACAGAGTAGAGAGAGGGAGGAGGACGGGACAGAGGGGAGGGAGTGAGAGAGGAGAGGGACAGGACAGAGTGAGAGAGAGGAGGGACAGGACAGAGTAGAGAGTGGAGGGAGTGAGAGAGAGAGGGACAGGACAGAGTAGAGAGTGGGGGGAGTGAGAGAGAGAGGGACAGGACAGAGTAGAGAGTGGAGGGAGGAGAGAGAGAGGGACAGGACAGAGTAGAGAGTGGAGGGAGTGAGAGAGAGAGGGGGACAGGACAGAGTAGAGAGAGTGGAGGGAGTGAGAGAGGAGAGGGACAGGACAGTAGAGAGAGTGGAGGGAGTGAGAGAGAGAGAGGGACAGGACAGAGTAGAGAGAGTGGAGGGAGTGAGAGAGAGAGAGGGACAGGACAGAGTAGAGAGTGGAGGGAGTGAGAGAGAGAGGGGGACAGGACATAGTAGAGAGAGTGGAGGGGGAGTGAGAGAGGAGAGGGACAGGACAGAGTAGAGAGAGTGGAGGGAGTGAGAGAGGAGAGGGAGTGAGAGAGGAGAGGGACAGGACAGAGTAAAGAGTGGAGGGAGTGAGAGAGAGGAGAGGGACAGGACAGAGTAGAGAGAGGAGAGGGACAGGACAGAGTAGAGAGAGTGGAGGGAGTGAGAGAGAGGAGAGGGACAGGACAGAGTAGAGAGAGTGGAGGGAGGAGAGGGACAGGACAGAGTAGAGAGAGGGAGGGAGTGAGAGGAGAGGGACAGGACATAGAGTGGAGGGAGTGAGAGAGAGGGACAGGACAGAGTAGAGAGAGTGGAGGGAGTGAGAGAGAGGGACAGGACAGAGTGGAGTAAGAGAGGAGAGGGACAGGACAGAGTGGAGGAGAGAGGAGAGGGACAGGACAGAGTAGAGAGAGAGAGGAGGGAGTGAGAGGGGAGAGGGACAGGACAGAGTAGAGAGTGGAGGAGAGAGGAGAGGGACAGGACAGAGTAGAGAGAGTGGAGGGAGTGAGAGAGAGAGGGACAGGACAGAGTAGAGATTGGAGGGAGTGAGAGAGAGGAGAGGGACAGGACAGAGTAGAGAGTGGAGGGAGGAGAGAGAGGAGAGGGACAGGACAGAGTAGAGAGAGTGGAGGGAGGAGAGGGACAGGACAGAGTAGAGAGAGAGGAGGGAGTGAGAGGAGAGGGACAGGACATAGAGTGGAGGGAGGAGAGAGAGGGACAGGACAGAGTAGAGAGAGTGGAGGGAGTGAGAGAGAGGGACAGGACAGAGTGGAGTAAGAGAGGAGAGGGACAGGACAGAGTGGAGGAGAGAGGAGAGGGACAGGACAGAGTAGAAGAGAGAGAGGAGGGAGTGAGAGGGGAGAGGGACAGGACAGAGTAGAGAGTGGAGTGAGAGAGGAGAGGGACAGGACAGAGTAGAGAGAGTGGAGGGAGTGAGAGAGAGAGGGACAGGACAGAGTAGAGATTGGAGGGAGTGAGAGAGAGGAGAGGGACAGGACAGAGTAGAGAGTGGAGGGAGTGAGAGAGAGGAGAGGGACAGGACAGAGTAGAGAGAGTGGAGGGAGTGAGAGAGAGGAGAGGGACAGGACAGAGTAGAGAGAGGAGAGAGAGGAGAGGGACAGGACATAGAGTGGAGGGAGTGAGAGAGAGGGACAGGACAGGGTGGAGGGAGTGAGAGAGGAGAGGGACAGGACAGAGTAGAGAGAGAGGAGGGAGTGAGAGAGGAGAGGGACAGGACAGAGTAGAGAGAGAGGTGGGAGGAGGAGAGGGACAGGACAGAGTGGAGAGAGAGGAGGGAGTGAGAGAGGAGAGGGACAGGACAGAGTAGAGAGAGAGGCGGGAGTGAGAGAGGAGAGGGACAGGACAGAGTAGAGAGTAGAGGGAGAGAGAGGAGAGGGACAGGACAGAGTAGAGAGAGTGGAGGGAGTGAGAGAGAGGAGAGGGACAGGACATAGAGTGGAGGGAGTGAGAGAGAGGAGAGGGACAGGACAGAGTAGAGAGTGGAGGGAGTGAGAGAGAGGAGAGGGACAGGACAGAGTAGAGAGAGTGGAGGGAGTGAGAGAGAGGAGAGGGACAGGACAGAGTAGAGAGAGTGGAGGGAGTGAGAGAGAGGAGAGGGACAGGACAGAGTAGAGAGAGTGGAGGGAGTGAGAGAGAGGAGAGGGACAGGACAGAGTAGAGAGTGGAGGGAGTGAGAGAGAGGAGAGGGACAGGACAGAGTAGAGAGAGTGGAGGGAGTGAGAGAGAGGAGAGGGACAGGACAGAGTAGAGAGAGTGGAGGGAGTGAGAGAGGAGAGGGACAGGACAGAGTAGAGAGAGTGGAGGGAGTGAGAGGGACAGGACAGAGTAGAGAGAGTGGAGGGAGTGAGAGGGACAGGACAGAGTAGAGAGAGTGGAGGGAGGAGAGGGACAGGACAGAGTAGAGAGAGAGGAGGGAGTGAGAGGAGAGGGACAGGACATAGAGTGGAGGGAGTGAGAGAGAGGGACAGGACAGAGTAGAGAGAGTGAGAGAGAGGGACAGGACAGAGTGGAGTAAGAGAGGAGAGGGACAGGACAGAGTGGAGTGAGAGAGGAGAGGGACAGGACAGAGTAGAGAGAGAGAGGAGGGAGTGAGAGGGGAGAGGGACAGGACAGAGTAGAGAGGGAGGAGAGAGGAGAGGGACAGGACAGAGTAGAGAGAGTGGAGGGAGTGAGAGAGAGAGGGACAGGACAGAGTAGAGAGTGGAGGGAGTGAGAGAGAGGAGAGGGACAGGACAGAGTAGAGAGAGTGGAGGGAGTGAGAGAGAGGGACAGGACAGGGTGGAGGGAGTGAGAGAGGAGAGGGACAGGACAGAGTAGAGAGAGAGGAGGGAGTGAGAGAGGAGAGGGACAGGACAGAGTAGAGAGAGAGGTGGGAGGAGGAGAGGGACAGGACAGAGTGGAGAGAGAGGAGGGAGTGAGAGAGGAGAGGGACAGGACAGAGTAGAGAGAGAGGCGGGAGTGAGAGAGGAGAGGGACAGGACAGAGTAGAGAGAGAGGCGGGAGTGAGGAGAGGGACAGGACAGAGTAGAGAGTGGAGGGAGAGAGAGGAGAGGGACAGGACAGAGTAGAGAGAGTGGAGGGAGTGAGAGAGAGGAGAGGGACAGGACATAGAGTGGAGGGAGGAGAGAGAGGGACAGGACAGAGTAGAGTGAGAGAGGAGAGGGACAGGACAGAGTGGAGGAGAGAGGAGGGGGACAGGACAGAGTAGAGAGAGGGAGGGAGTGAGAGAGAGGAGAGGGACAGGACATAGAGTGGAGGGAGTGAGAGAGAGGGACAGGACAGAGTAGAGAGAGTGGAGGGAGGAGAGAGAGGGACAGGACAGAGTAGAGAGAGGGAGGAGAGAGGAGAGGGACAGGACAGAGTGGGACAGGACAGAGTAGAGAGAGTGGAGGGAGTGGAGGGAGTGAGAGAGAGGGACAGGACAGAGTAGAGAGTGGAGGGAGTGAGAGAGAGGAGAGGGACAGGACATAGAGTGGAGGGAGGAGAGAGGGACAGGACAGAGTAGAGTGAGAGAGGAGAGGGACAGGACAGAGTAGAGAGAGTGGAGGGAGTGAGAGAGAGGAGAGGGACAGGACATAGAGTGGAGGGAGGAGAGAGAGGGACAGGACAGAGTAGAGAGAGTGGAGGGAGTGAGAGAGAGGGACAGGACAGAGTAGAGAGAGTGGAGGAGAGAGGAGAGGGACAGGACAGAGTGGGACAGGACAGAGTAGAGAGAGTGGAGGGAGTGAGAGAGAGGGACAGGACAGAGTAGAGAGTGGAGGGAGGAGAGAGGAGAGGGACAGGACATAGAGTGGAGGGTGAGAGAGAGGGACAGGACAGAGTAGAGAGAGTGAGAGAGAGGGACAGGACAGAGTAGAGAGAGTGGAGTGAGAGAGAGGAGAGGGACAGGACAGAGTAGAGAGAGGGAGGGAGTGAGAGAGAGAGGGACAGGACAGAGTAGAGAGTGGAGGGAGTGAGAGGGACAGGACAGAGTAGAGAGAGTGGAGGGAGTGAGAGAGAGGGACAGGACAGAGTGGAGTGAGAGAGGAGAGGGACAGGACAGAGTGGAGTGAGAGGGACAGGACAGAGTAGAGAGAGTGGAGGGAGTGAGAGAGAGGAGAGGGACAGAGTAGAGAGAGTGGAGGGAGTGAGAGAGGAGAGGGACAGGACAGAGTAGAGTGCGAGCATGCCTGGTATCTTTCCAAGTCTATGGAAGAACTGATTGATGTTAACTGTACTTCAAAAGGAAATATGTGTACTGTAAATAAAGCATGCAATTGAAAGGTGAACTGCAGTTGAAGGATAGCAATGGAAAATGATGACTCGACTAAGAGGCATTTATTTTGGCTCAGTCAGTCATGACATAGTGGAGAGGGTGTTGATCCTTACATCCCAGCTGAGAGCAGGGTGCGGGTCACCCTAGGCATGGTGACAGCCACCCCGTCAGGGCCGATCTCCAGATCATTGCCATCCAGCATGGCCTCTCCTCCGTCTGCAGGGACGGTGTTGAGGGCTTTCTCCGCTGGCTCCAAAAAGGCTGCAACTCGAAGCAGGAAGGTATGAATAGAAATCACATTTTAGGGGAGAATGTGGTGGAAACGGAACAGTGCATGTGAAGGGGTAGTCAATAATGTAACAACATAAGAGGTGGAATCTGTCTCACTTTTCTTCTTTGCTGCTATAGTTGCAGTGCTAGGTTTCCGTCCTCCTTTGGCCCTCTTCCCCGGCCTGCCCAGCCTTCTTTTGGGAGCTGGCAGAGGAGGAGCAGGGATGGGCTCAGCACTGAGGCCGTCGTCAGGGGTTACCAGTTCTGCTTCCTCCTGCTGCTGGGACTGGTCGCCAGGGGGCGGGGCTACATCTTTCACTTCCTGCAGGTGGCTCAGTAGGTGGTCTGGGAAGAAGACAGGCGGAAGGATGGAGCCTTTCATGTAAAAACAGAAGAGCACCTCATCCTCTTCACTACGGTCCTGATTAATACGAGCAATTCAGCTGCCCGTCTTCAGCCAGTTCTGAAGCCCTCAACCATCATGCCTCCCTTCTATGTAATGCAAGTGCTAGTGTTCATGAGGAGGAACTGTGTTTCCTGGCTCCAGCAGCAGAGCTGCTGCTCCAATTTCAACTGTTCTGCCTGTGGCTATAGAACCCTGACCTGTTCACCGGACGTGCTACCTGTCCCAGACCTGCTGTTTTCAACTCTCTAGAGACAGCAGAGGAGCGGTAGAGATACTCAATGATCGGCTATGAAAAGCCAACTGATATTTACTCCTGAGGTGCTGACCTGTTGCATCTTCTACAACCACTGTGATTATTATTATTTGACCCTCCTGGTCATTTATGAACATTTGAACATCTTGGCCATGTTCTGTTATAATCTCCACCCACCACAGCCAGAAGAGGACTGGCCACCCCTCACAGCCTGGTTTCTCGCTAGGTTTCTTTGTAGGTTCCAGCCTTTCTAGGGAGTTTTTCCTAGCCACTGTGCTTCTACACCTGCATTGCTTGCTGTTTGGGGTTTTAGGCTGAGTTTCTGTACAGCACTTTGAGATATCAGCTGATGTAAGAAGGGCTTTATAAATAAAGTTGATTGATTATAACAGTATGAAACCATCTACTTCTCCTTCCCTGACTTTCTCTGGCTAGTCTTGGTGGTGTGGAGGTCACTCCCCGGTCAGGAGCTCTGGCTCCATAAACACAGCCCTTGCCTACTGGACACAAAGCATGGGCCGGGTCAACCCAGCAAGATCGGGCATGTGGTAGTTTCTCTAAAACATACTTACTGTCCACTACAGCTGAACGAAACCCTGTGGCCATTATTCATTTCTGAAATGTATTCTGATCATATCATTCATATGAATGATATGGGTAGTTATTCCTCAAATGTTAATGGGCTGAATAATATGTGGCTGAACTGTTACTGTAACAGAAAGGGATCATTATTCACTTGTTGACAGCAGAGGTATTTCCTCTAACAGTGGTTTCATGAGAAGGTGTTGATGATGTACGCCCAGAAAGTATGTGGCATCTCTGGGAGTGAGCTCACCTGCATCATTCTCTCCAACCACTAGGGCCTGTGACACTCCAGCTTTATTCAAAGCCCCCTCTGGCATGGTAGAGGTGGTATCCACAACTGAGAGATAAGGGAGGAACAAAAACAGGACAACACAGTCATATATTTCATATTGATTATGCGCCTAGCAATCGAACCCTTAGTTGATCTGTGTTAACTGAAGGGTTCACGCTACAGTACACCCATTTGCATCTCAGGGGACAATAATGCTGAATCTAGTCTGCCAGAGGGGCTCCATACCTGCTGGTGGTGGATGGACTGGGGCCTTCAGCATGGGCCTCTCCATCTTCTTGGCATAGAAGGCCCCATACCAAACCCTCAGCTCAGACCCTGGCAGCACATCCTGGGGAAAAGACAGAGGGTTACCATATGAAAGAGAAGGGAACCATCTGTGTCTCCTGGAAGAGATCTCTCTCCCATTTGTTCACCACCTAGTATGTAGTGATGTATTGGCCATGGACACTAAATAGTATGCTAGTGTGGATATCGGGACATATCCAATAAAGAATGACCAAAACTGTCCTCAGTTGCTTTGCTTGGGGGAGTTGGTATATGATACCTGGGAGGTGTTGAAGTAGACCTCATCGTCCTGCTGGTAAGCAGTCAGGTTCTGGTGCTGATAGTCAGTGGCGGGCCGAACCAGCATCATCCAATTACAGTCATCCTCATTGGCTGAGTCAAAACAGACTACCAGGCCATCTCTCTGGAAGATCTGTCCAGGTCACAAACAAAACCAAAGAATACAGAGAGTGGGATATTAACACCACCGCAAAGAACACAAAACATCTTTCTCCATAATAACAGCAGTCTAAGTTGAGAACACACCTTCAGAGGGAACAGGCCTTCTTTGTCCAGGTGGGATATTCTCCTAGCTTCGAAGGGACCAAACCTGGTCCTCTTGACCAGACGTTGGAGGACAAACACTCCCTCCTTCCCATCTGGCACCTGTCTGATCTCCAGACTCTCCGGCAGGGAGGACCTGACCCACGACAAACAATACAACATCTATCAATACATAGCCTCCTACACTTCTGTTACTCCAATATCAGGTTCAAGATTTGCTGCTTTAAATACACAATTTGTAAGATGACCAGCTAAACTGGAAACCCACTCAACACCCTCTCACTGGGTAGCTTGCATGGTGGACTGTTACTCACCGTGCTCTGCTGAGAACAAATGAGTCCTGTACAGTCACCACTGGACCCAGCTCTGGACACTCAGAGTCATGATACTGCCCACAGTCCTCACACCCTGACAGGTACCATCAAAAAGTCACATATCAGATACCACATCCTCTGATGTCTAAATAGGCAGAGGCATGCAACGTGAAACACACACACACACATGCGCATGTAGTGCTAGATACACACCACACGCACACATAGTGAGAGAGATACAATAGTAAATCAATGTGCACTATGTCTATATGCACATAGCTACCTCAATTACCTTGTACCCCTACATATTGCGCTGGTACTGGCACCATAGCCATGATATTTTTACTCTTCCTGTTATTCACGGTTCACTTATTACTCAGTCACTATTTCAATATTGCATGTTTAAATCTTTATATTGCATTGTTGGACAAGAACCTGCAAGTAAGTCTACACCTGTTGTTTACGAAGCGTGTGACAAATCAAATCTGATGCCATTTCAAGGGCGTTGAAGTTTTCAGTATACTCACAGATAAACTCATCTGGTTGCTCTGTCATCGTGACAATCTGCACATTCAAGAAAGGGATGTTGTTACTAATCTTCGTAAGGTGTGTAATTGTGTATGATTTGCTTTATCTAAATCATAACGTTTAAAAGGGATATCAGCAGTTGATACATCCATTTCTGGACTTTTAAATTAATTATGTATACGCATTGATTCTTGAAGGCTATAACTTTAGTTCAGTGCACGTGTCAAACTCATTCCACGGAGGGCCGAGTGTCTGCGGAGTTTGATCCTTCCTTGGACTTGATTGATGAATTCATGTCACGGATTAGAAAGGAACTCCCTTCACCTGGTTGCCTTGGTCTTAATTGAAAGGAAAAACCTGAACCCCAGACAGTAGGGCCTCCATGAAATGAGTTTGACTTCCCTGGTTTAGCGTAACTTTCCATCAGTACCCCAAATATACGTTTATTTTACTCCAATGTTTGTAAACATTGTAAATGTTGGGCATAAACAACACTGTATAGCCTCAATATATGCTTAATACTGTTATTTTGATATATTGGATGGTCAGGCTTTGCATTAATAGCTCAATGAAATTCAGTGGTTGCATTTCTCCAGGCCCATCCCTCAGATTTTTACGAATAGAGATGGAGTTGCCGCTTTATTTACAAGCTACATTATTACTTAGAGATTATTACTTCATGATCATAGACGATGTATTTATGTTGCCACTGGTGGTTGTAACATAAATACATTAAGAAATGCCAAATGGGTTCATCAAATAAATGAATACTGAAGAATGTGTGCAATCCTCTGAAGCAGTTCAAAATAGTGGCAAATGTGAGGCCTACACTTCTTGACTAATGCGGATAACTCAACCTGGAGCTATATTCTGGTCAAAAACAGCGGTGTGGTAAATGTATGGGGACCTCAATAAAGCAAAGGCCATTCTTCTATGCAAAATGACACTGTGCATTCCACGCTAATAACAATACATCAGTGGAGTAGCTACATATTAATAAAGACGATCCAGTAAAGAACGGGATCCAGGATTTTAACAGATTCCAAACTCTAGCCGGGTTTTAACTCCGATCTCAGCCTACTCCGTCTTCTGCAGTCATGCAAATGTAACAAAGAACAATCGGCATGGCGGATGGAATGGAGACGCAAACTCCATCTGGAGCCAGTTAATTTCAATGTCAGAACGGCGTTATACTGGACTCTCCGCGAGATTCCGTGTGCACCTCGAAAACTAAAAATATATATTTCTGTACGGTGGCACAATTATTGTTTGTTCAAACTGCAGAAGTTAGAAATAAACATGTTACCTGTTTTCCAAACGACTACACATTTATTGAATCCTGACTCCGGGTTGCAATCCGCTCCAAGAAACCGCGCAGGACCGGAAATGCAGTGAAGTGCAGCTTGGGAATCGTAGTTTTCTTCAATCGCTCGAGTTATCAATGGATTGCCAATAAAACAGCTACGTTTTCAAAATATCTAATTCATGACTCGATTTCTTTACACAATTAACGCACATATTTGAATGCACTAGGTCTACATTACGTTAAAATGTAATTGCTTAAAACAGGTGTGGCCTCCAAACATAAAATACATACAGCACTATTAATCAGAGAAAGACAATAAGCATTTTGTCACAGAGATTCAAAGAAAACCGCACACTTGAGTGGTTATTCAGTTAATATTTATTGCTCAAGATGTTAAACCTGATATGTAAATAATTAGTCATAATCCCTGCATGGCATTGACTGTAATTAAATATTAGCAGGCAACCAGGTTCTGTACGTTTCACAGAGACAATATAAAATGTTAGCAAGCTGTTTAATAATATACAGGCCCACTGCTTATTGAAATGCATAATCTTGCACTTGTCAATTGCCATTGATTAGGCTTAGAATCAAGTTTGCATGTTTAAAACACCCCACATTCTTTTCTGAAGTTTTAACAAGGTTTAAAGATGACTTTGGGTTTCGGCATACACCTCTAGCTGCAAGATGGCTCTAAAAGGGACCTTATTTACTGAAACAAGGAGCAGTCAGCTCATTGGGAACCCTTCCAGGAGCTTACGTCAATATTTGACCCACCACTGTACAAATATGTGACCGGTTACAGGATCGGAGGCGTTTGGCGCTCGTTCATACTTCACAGAAGGGACGTAAAAATAATAATAATATGGACACATAACCCATACAGTATCTGCAGCAGACAGAGAACTTAGTTAATGCTGTTGTTCAAGATCAACACAAATGGCATACCCTTTTTTTCAGCAACCAGATACCCCAGTGTAATCAGTCATCCAAGGATATCATAAAAACACAGCTCATTGATTATGTTTTCATATGGGTTGTTGAGGGGAAATCCAACTGGCTCCTCTTTATGTCATTTTAATGCCACTCAGCAACATTCTCAAGTCCTCTGAAAACACCAGATCATAGGTATAGATATCATAGGTATAGATAGCACAGCTACTGCCGTTCTGGGACAGCATGTCCCAAGTCATTCGAAGACTGGTCATACCTGAAGAATTGACCATTTCCAAGAGGTAATCCCACTACAGTTTGTCACTACTACACAGGTAGAACAACTGTTCTCCAGTCTCTTCAAAAGCCTTGTAAACAGTAGGGCATCTGACTACTATGTCCATGTTGAGTACTGCCATCATGTCCATAAGAGTATAGCAGTCCTCTCAGTAGGCTCATTCAATGAGAATTAAAACAGTAGTTAGTAGGGAATTTATCTTAAAACAACTCATTTAATTTACCTGCTTAAATAAAAGTACAATCATTAGCTAGATAAAATCCCAAAGCAGTCAAACCATTCAGATTTCCCAAAGATGTATCATCCTTTCTGTTTAGACAATGTTTAAAGCGCTGATATGTTACATTTCATTTTTAAAACAAAAAACAGCAGAAACGCATGAGTGAATGACCCCTGTGTTTTTAGTGAACACTGCAACAAGTATGCCTTGAGGTAGTGTCACGTTCGTTCCCTCTCTCAGCATGATGTCACTGGGGTTCCATTTTCTACCTCACCAACCCCAGGCAGTTGTAGTGTAAGGAATCTTTAGGTCAGAAGACTAGAGGAAATTGCATTTAAAACACTGCAATATTTAAAAGAAAAGTGATAATTAATACAAAGCAAAAAAATATTTAAAAATGTTATCAAACAGAAAATTGCAATTTTCATGTTTTCCATAATGTCACTGAACTGTTTTGAAATAGTGTTTATGGTGGAAATTCCCAATTCTTTATTACCAAGTGTAATTTTGGACTTTACAAAACTGTATGAGATGACCAATGACATCAAAAGATAACTTATACAGAACTGACAATGTCTGAAATGTTTAGTCTGGCATAAGATTTTCACAGTAGCTCTGAAGTTTGTATGTGAATTTACTTTTGATAAGATGTCTTGAATTAAAAATGTTAGGCTTTATCATCTCCCACTAGTATCAGCCTTGCAGTGGAACAAACTGTCTCCCTTTGTCAACACAAACTCCTCTCTCAATCACAAAGTGCCTCCACAAACTGCTTGCTATTTATACAGATAGAGGTTATCACAAGAGCAGTTCAAGTAATTACTCTTAAAAAGCTTTAAAAAAAAAAAATCACACCTTGAGTGTAAAACCTAGAAAATGTATCTAGCAATGTGTGCAAATCATGTCAACAGCACTCTTCTCTCCTTCTTTGGTCCCTCTGGGCCACATTTCAATCGGACCCTTTAAGAGGTCAAAGGTCAGGGTTGACCTCACTACCAAATATTTTTATAACTAACCCAAGATAGACCAGAGCCTGTCTTTTCCAATGGGAGCAAATTAATCATACTGGGCAGAACAAACAAGGAGGTGGGCAGAGCCAAGCACGAGCTAGTGAGATCTTATTAGCGCTTTATAGAATTTATTTTAATATTTCCGTTAGGGAACGCCTACTATGAAGTGCGTGTGCAATAACAATTCGCCTTTGCACTCCAAAACAACGGCATCTTCAAAACTTTGGCAAAGGGTAAAGTCTACAAAGTGTAGTCCACTCGGTTTGTTACCGATTCTAGTTATGGAAGCAGAAAACTGTATGGACATCAAATGTTTAATCAATGAGAAAAGTAGCAGAATGTTGGCCAAAATCCATCTCACTCCATCTTCTCCCGCTGACGACCACTTGGCTTTCTCTCATAACCATATTTGGTAGTGAGTGGAAACACCAACCAGATGCTTCACATTTATACATCCGGTGAAATATCTGTCTCATTGTTCTGTGTTACTACACTCTAATAGGATGAGGGTGCAGGTTGGCCACAAGTAGATAATTATTCTTCTGGTTTAGAAGCCCACAAATACAGAATGTTTTTTTTTAAATTACAAAAATATTATCATGAAATGGCATGGGGGTGAAGAAAAAAAACATTTCAAATTAGCATTACCCAAAAACACTATCAAATATTTCTGCTACAAAAAAAAGTGAGGTTGGTGGAAGAGCCGGAGGGAGGGAGATAAAGAGAATATTTTACCTCCATACTGCCTTCCAACCAGTAATGGAGGATTCACGGATCAGGAAGTGGAGTCTATCAGTCAGTGCAAGGTGGTAGATGTGGAGGCAACGTGGGGGGATGAAGGACTATCTGAGGGGAAGAAAAGGGTGGTGGAGTGGAGAACTATCAGAGGGGAAGAAGAGGGTGGTAGAGCGGAGAACTATCGGAGGAGAAGAAAAGGGTGGTAGAGCGGAGAACTATCGGAGGAGAAGAAAAGGGTGGTAGAGCGGAGAACTATCGGAGGAGAATAAAAGGGTGGTAGAGCGGAGAACTATCGGAGGAGAATAAAAGGGTGGTAGAGCGGAGAACTATCGGAGGGGAAGAAAAGGGTGGTAGAGCGGAGAACTATCGGAGGAGAAGAAAAGGGTGGTAGAGCGGGGAACTATCGGAGGAGAAGAAAAGGGTGGTAGAGCGGAGAACTATCGGAGGAGAAGAAAAGGGTGGTAGAGCGGAGAACTATCGGAGGAGAAGAAAAGGGTGGTGGAGTGGGAGGGGGTGGAGAACTATCAGAGGGGAAGAAAAGGGTGGTGGAGTGGGAGGGGGTGGAGAACTATCTGGGGGAATAAGAGGGTGGTGAGTACTATCGGAGGGGAAGAAAAGGGTGGTGGAGCGGAGAACTATCGGAGGGGAAGAAAAGGGTGGTGGAGCGGAGAACTATTGGAGGAGAAGAAAAGGGTGGTAGAGCGGAGAAAGAAAAGGGTGGTAGAGCGGAGAACTCGGAGGAGAAGAAAAGGGTGGTAGAGCGGAGAACTATCGGAGGAGAAGAAAAGGGTGGTAGAGCGGAGAACTATCGGAGGGGAAGAAAAGGGTGGTAGAGCGGAGAACTATCGGAGGAGAAGAAAAGGGTGGTAGAGCGGAGAACTATCGGAAGAGAATAAAAGGGTGGTAGAGCGGAGAACTATCGGAGGGGAAGAAAAGGGTGGTCGAGCGGAGAACTATCGGAGGAGAAGAAAAGGGTGGTCGAGCGGAGAACTATCGGAGGAGAAGAAAAGGGTGGTAGAGCGGAGAACTATCGGAGGAGAAGAAAAGGGTGGTAGAGCGGAGAACTATCGGAGGAGAAGAAAAGGGTGGTGGAGTGGGAGGGGGTGGAGAACTATCGGGGGAATAAGAGGGTGGTGAGTACTATCGGAGGGGAAGAAAAGGGTGGTGGAGCGGAGAACTATTGGAGGAGAAGAAAAGGGTGGTGGAGCGGAGAACTATCGGAGGGGAAGAAAAGGGTGGTAGAGCGGAGAACTATCGGAGGGGAAGAAAAGGGTGGTGGAGTGGGAGGGGGTGGAGAACTATCGGAGGGGAAGGAGACGTGGTGGAGTGGAGAACTATCGGAGGGGAAGAAGAGGGTGGTGAGTACTATCGGAGGGGAAGAAAAGGGTGGTGGAGTGTGGGTGGTGGAGAACTATCGGAGGGGAAGGAGACGTGGTGGAGTAGAGAACTATCGGAGGGGAAGAAGAGGGTGGTAGAGTGTGGGTGGTGGAGAACTATCGGAGGGGAAGGAGAGTGGTGGAGTGGAGAACTATCGGAGGGGAAGAAAAGGGTGGTGGAGTGGGAGGGGGTGGAGAACTATCGGAGGGGAAGGAGACGTGGTGGAGTGGAGAACTATCGGAGGGGAAGAAGAGGGTGGTGAGTACTATCGGAGGGGAAGAAAAGGGTGGTGGAGTGTGGGTGGTGGAGAACTATCGGAGGGGAAGGAGACGTGGTGGAGTAGAGAACTATCGGAGGGGAAGAAGAGGGTGGTAGAGTGTGGGTGGTGGAGAACTATCGGAGGGGAAGGAGAGTGGTGGAGTGGAGAACTATCGGAGGGGAAGAAAAGGGTGGTGGAGTGGGAGGGGGTGGAGAACTATCGGAGGGGAAGAAAAGGGTGGTGGAGTGGGGGGGGTGGAGAACTATCAGAGGGGAAGAAAAGGGTGGTGGAGTGGGGGTGGAGAACTATCGGAGGGGAAGGAGAGCGTGGTGGAGTGGAGAACTATCGGAGGGGAAGAAAAGGGTGGTGGAGTGGGGGGTGGAGGACTATCAGAGTGGAAGGAGAGGGTGGTGGTGTGGAGGGGGGGGTAGAGGACCATCGTAGGGGAAGTAGAGGGGGGCTGGAGGCCTAGAGGGGAAGGAGAGGGTGGTAGGGGTGGTGGAGTGGGGGGGTCAGGCTGCATGCTGCTCCCCTGGGGTAGGAACGGGTGTCACTGTTTGGGTGGTGGTGGAGCCGTTGGCTGTGCTCTTGCTCGTGGGCAGCAGCTTGCGGTTCAGCATCCGGCTGAAGGTGGACGTGCGTTTCTCCCGGTCTACAGTCAAAGGCTGCTCCAAGTACACCAGGTCGTTGTGCGACTGGCTCATCCCCGGGTCTTTGCACTGGCGGCGCCGGCGGAAGAACAGCTTGGCACTCCTGTGCAGGAAGCTACCTCCTGGTGGGAGGGAGAAAAGGAAACCAGAGGAGGTTGTCCTAAATTAATATAATTAATTTGACATTTAAGTAATTTAGCAGACGCTCGACTTACAGTTAGTGCATTCATCTTAAGGCAACCACGTATCACAAATGTACATTCTATCAGTCAAGGTAGAAGGGGGGGTTAAGTGCAGGTGAAGTTTTTGTAAATTGTTTTTGGGGGGGTATTATTTAAGATACTGTTTACAATGTTTTCAGAAGATGGCCAGCTGTTCTAGCTGACAGTAACTGTCAGATAGTGTCCTCTACCCTCATAATCCCAGTTTATATTCACTAATACAATAGGGGAAAAAACATGAATTCTTGTTTGCACAATGCACCTCATAAATTGGAGCCAAGTTATATGCAAGAGATACTGTGAATATGTGGGCCAACGTTCACCCTTAGTTTAGGAAACTTGACACACGCTTCAATACAAAACATTGCCAGATACCTATCATTTTATCTTGGGAGGAGAAGAAAGGTGAACCACACCTTTATGCAAACCACATATTGATGAATGGGAGTAAATTAGGGTAAGAGGGTAAACAACAAACACACACAAACACCATTGAACAAGGACAAAGACAAGGACAATCAAACACGGACAAAGACAAGGTCAAAAAGAGAACGTGGATTAACTAATAAATCTGGACTTGAAAAATAGAACCAACCATGATAGAATGCACCTATAACAACTGCTCCTTACAACCAAACTAGGCACTGCTCCAGCCTAAAATTGAATGGATGTTATACCATCTGAAAGCAAATGTGAATGTCACATTTCACAGATGGATAGCATTCTAATCTAGTCAAGCTACTAACAGCTGTTCGGGAGGTGACTTACTCTTCTGGAAATCATTTCTGATTAGTTTCCTCTAAGAAGGCAAAGAAGAAAGTGACAAGGGAAGACATGATAAATTGTGTCAGGAGGAAGGAACGATGAGAAATTAGATACATGACATGGAAAGAGGGAGAAAGAGAAAGTGATATGCCCAGTATAATATTGTAGGAAATAATAAGGCCAAAAATAAACCAAGCAATGAGATCTGTCTGCACAGGGCTGGCATAGGGCACATTCCATCAAATCTCACCTCTGCTCTTTTTGGATCCAGACTCTGAGATGCATAGTGACATGGAGGTTTTGTCTGGATCTTGGTCTGTGCCCTGTCCTGCTTGGCACTCCAAGTCCTCCGGGGCCTGCTGGGCTTGAGCCTGGGCCACTCCACTGGGGCCCTCCTGGGGGTCTGACGACACCTCCAGGGGTTTGCTACTGGCTTTTACTACTGATGCAGTTGCCACAGCGATCTCCTGAGATCCCCCCTCCGACATAGAGGCGTCCATCGCAGCAGCATAGCCCGCCATCAGAGCCATCTCATCATCCTGAGACAGAGGAGTCTGGGAAATGGAGTACAGAACAGAAAACCCACTATTAGAGGTAGAGTGTACTGCCTAGCTGCTCTGTAAGGTACATATTTGGCTTTCAGAAAAGCCCTATATAAATCCTATGTATTATGGTACCTTGGTCACTCCTGAGATGATGATGGTGCTCTTCTTGACCGGGGACTTGAGCTTCTGCTTGGCGGACTCGTGGAGTTGGCGGATGGCAGCCTCGGCAACGGGGTCGGTCCCGTTGAGCATGAGTAGCTCTGTGTCGGAGGAGGACAAGGCCTTGCTCCCCATGATCCCCAGCACGGACGGCTGCGCCGACACCCTTCGTCCTGACACCTTGGACTTGGTGCCGCTGGGAGGATTGGAGGGGGTCTCTGAAAACATACAAGATCACTTGGATAAGTGGCTTATCAACTAATAATTTATACAAATATATTTTTTTATATTTTTGATACATTTGATTTAAAATAATCTGAGCCCATCTTCTGTAAGCAACATCTCATAGTAAGGCTTAGCCTAGACTAGTGACAGTAATTCGTGTCAAAATGCCCGAACATCTGGTCTAGGGCACTGCATCGCAGCGCTAGCTGTGCCATCAGAGACTCTGTCGCAGCCGGCCGAGACCGGGAGGTCCGTGGGGCGACGCACAATTGGCCTAGCGTCATCTGGGTTAGGGAGGGTTTGGCCAGTAGGGATATCCTTGTCTCATCGCGCACCAGCGACTCCTGTGGCGGGCCGGGCGCAGTGCCCGCTAACCAAGGTAGCCAGGTGCACGGTGTTTCCTCCGATACATTGGTGCGGCTGGCTTCAGGGTTGGAGGCGCGCTGTGTTAAGAAGCAGTGCGGCTTGATTGGGTTGTGTTTCGGAGGACGCATGGCTTTCGACCTTCGTCTCTCCCGAGCCCGTACGGGAGTTGTAGCGATGAGACAAGATAGTAATTACTAACAATTGGATACCACGAAATTGGGGAGAAAAGGGGATAAAATTTTATAAAAAATAAATAAATTAAAACAAATTTAAAAAATGCCTGAACATCAAAGCTCCAGAGAATGGTTGTCTGTAGTATGTGGATAAGGATCTTCAAATGAGTCTCTTATTGACATATTTTTAGTGTTCCAGATTAAAATGCTACTTCAATACGTACGCTGGGTTATATTTAGTCCAGGCAGTAGTGGTCGACCTGGTTTACTCTTCACTGCAGTGATTGTGGTGACCACAGTACCGCAGGGCATGACCGTGCGGTCCATCTCCACTCTCTTAGTGGGGGCTGGAGTAGGGGACTGCCACGACCGCACCTCACTGGGTTTCAGGTAGGTCAACTGTGGTACAAAAGAAAGAAGGTAAAGACATGATTATCACACGTGTTCAAGTATAACTGATTGGAATTTCAATAAAACTTCAAAAACATTGTGTGAAACAATGTGTTGGATAGACTTGAATATGATATGCATTAAGTAGTTAAAAAGCTAGTTCTTACCTCAGCAGTAAGTGACCCTGTCACTTGATCTTTGGTCATGAGTGTAAATGTTTGCTGTCCTTTGGGCTGCTTCTTCACCAGATCAAAAGGCACAGACACTTGACCCAGTAAGGAGTCTGTCAGGAAGACAACACATCCCAATCAGTTTGCGATTACAAGACTTCATACCTACAGGAAAAATAAATGAGTAAAATGGCAGACAACATGACAGAGGACATTTTAACTGTCAGACAAAGCTTTCATTGTTATTAAAAACTATTTCAAAGTAAAACTATTTTGGGTGCGTATGGGACAGATTATTAGCATCATTCCCTCTCCCTGTACCTAAAGACAGAGATTCAAAACAAAGATACACTTACTCTCCTGCGGTTTCCCATCATCAAGCAGCTGAATTTTCAGCTCTTTTGATCGTCCATTCAGCTCACTGATGAGAGAAAGTGAAACATTCACTAAACTGAAAATGAGTAACAAAGACCATGAGGGAGAGAGGAGAACTGTGGGTTGGATATTACGCAACCGGTGGCAAGTGTTTACTAAGCGATTGAGCTCACAGGCTACAAATTAATTTTTGCTTTCCCTATAGACCGGGGTCTGTAAAGACGGTTTCTGGCAGCATTGGAGCTGGACTCACAAGATGAAGGGCTGGTCCCAGGCTGGACTGGCTGTGTTCTGTAGGACTGAAGTGGAGAGTTTCTGTGGAGGGTCATCTAGCTGCAGCACACACAGGGGATTCAGACTGCCTGCAAAGTGCAAACAACAGAAGATGAGTTTAACAGAAATGCATTTTCACATACAAATCAATTAGGGTTGGGGATAATGAAACACCAGTATATACAGTACACTGACAACTCCATTTATGAGCATTATGATTTTTGAACATTAGATCAAATTGACTTTAGATGTCTGAACCACAGAACTAGAATGAGTTCATTCTACTTCTATGGTCTGAACACTTTAGTTTAATAGCATGCTAATAACTTTGAGTGACTTTGTGACCAGTATCTTTACATGTCAATGACTGAGATAAAGCAGCGCTGGCTATCAGGCTTGTAACAGAATGAATACTGCATCAACTGGTAGAGACAAGTTGCCCTGGCCATTGGCCAACTAAACACTCAGCTTCAGGCCGGACTGAGGCTAAGCTAAGGGGAATGGAGCCATTACAAGATAACAGGAAATTTCACTAGTGATTGGCAAGCCAGGCTGAAACTCAATGAAAGGGACCTGGATTGCTTTAATTCATTAAATATCTGCAGTTATGTAGAGCCTTTCAGACAGCACACACCAAAAAGCTGCTGCCTCCTTAGCTTTGGGTCGCAGCCAATTTAAAAAATCCTAGCAGCATAATTGTCCACTTTGCTTTAATGAAAAAGAAGCCATGGGGGTGAGAAGTGGTGACCACCACAAATTAATTTATCAATGGTAATCTATTCAGGGAGATACGCTCTGCCCCTGCTGTGGGGTGATGAGCTGCAGCCATGCCAGCCCTGCTACTGTAGGAGAGTTTAGAACCACAATGATTAGGGTTCATCAGAGGTCAGAAAATAACAAGTCTCAGTGGCTCCTTGGGTTCCATGATGCAGTCATCTCTTCTGGCATCCACCTCAAGGTGAGGCACATTTGGAGCTGTAACAAAACTTCAGTGTTTTGATCATGTTTCCATAGTCGAACCAGGTTGTGAGCCAGTGGTGTCCCTCACCTGCAGCACCGTCCTCCTGCTCCTTACACGTTACCCGGATATTCTTTACCAGCAGCTTCCAGTCGTGAGCGCGGGGGGGCTTGGGCGGTGATGTCACCTTGTTACGGGCCTCCTAGAAAAGGTGACAGAGAACATGGCGATACTAGGCACTTCCATATGCCATGTAGTGCAGAGTAGAAATGTAGAGCTAGAGGGTGTGCAGGCTATTGTTCCAGCTCAGCACTAACACATCTGACTCAAGAACGTGGGGTGTAGAGACTAAGCAACCTATCAATGTTGCTATGTAAACGCTTCAGCACATCAATCAATGGAGAGGTATAGAGATGGCCATGGGGTGACAGGAGCACGATGTGCTGACGCGGTGCTTTTGTTGTCGTATGTCTTCCTCTCACCTTGACCTCTGTGGCCTGAGCAGGCCTGCAACTCAGCATAATGGAGGGACGCACCGCACACAGCAGCTGTCTCAGCCTGTCCTTTACTGCAGCCACACCGGGGCCTGTGGCATGGTCCTGACAGAGACGTACAACAAACAAACCGATCAACTATCCCATCATATCATTAGCAATCATCGCCATTACACTTCGACTTGTCTGGACTGATGGTTTTGGGATACATCCTAAAGGAACATGTTCAGGTTTGCAGTTTACACTCAAGAAGTATTGAAGCGCTCAAATGTGTATTGCCTTTAACACTACAACTGAGACGGTGGGCTGTACCTGTGTGAAGCTGGGGCTGAGCTGCAGGTCCCAAGTCTCGAGATGGCACACCCCCCAGACCACCTGGACCTGCCCTTCAGCCTCCCTCATCTGCAAGTCCAACTGGGGGACAGAGGGCAACAGAACCACCATCAGCAACAACACCATTTCACACACACACAGCTCAGAGTGCAAGCCAACACAATCAGCTGTAATTGAGCAGTGCAGCACAGAGAGAGTAAGTGAGAGAGAGTGAGTGAGCGAGAGTGGAGGTGATTGTCAAAGGTAGGACTGTTCTAGTGACTGGGCCATCCTAGGACTGTTACGGTGACTGTATAACCGGCACACCGGCAGTCACGAGTCATGACTGCAGTCAAATTCCAGTAACTAGGCTTCTGCAAGCTCTGATGCTGCTGCTGGTCATTAGTAGCATACCAAACTTGCAAACTGCCTGGTACTCAGCACTCTATTGTCCCTCTAATCACTCTGACATCAATGCGAATGTAATCGAAAATCTACTCAAACACTTCATGAGAGCCCATGTTGTGCAACATTTCTATAGGCTATGCAATTGCATGAGAATTGCATGAGTTTTTATGGCCTCTACTAAAAAGAGAGTCAGCTTTCTATAGGTTAAGCCTACTATATTTATTTATCCACTTTACTAATATTAAACCCATTGCTTTTCTTTACAACAGGAGTATAGCCTAATTGGCTAGCATAAAAATTAACCACAGGAAAAACATCCTCCATTCGCAATTTAAGTGCAGAGATTTTTTTGTTTTGAGACCGGTGCATGATAACGGTCCATCCTAAATCAAGTAATTTCACACATATATTTAGTATATGTGAAGACAACATTAAATGAAGAAGTCTGATGTGTGACAATATTATCACTTGTGAATGATGTATTATCACTTGTGAATGACACCCAGCATGTGCAGTAAGGCAAGAAACAGCGCATGCCTTTTTTTGTTGTTGCACTTTTTCAAATCCTAGTCGCACACCTCATGTCGCCTAGCCCATAATCCTATATGTTTTGATAAGGATTGTATCACAACTAAAGTGGCCAAATAACTTCTTAAAATAAAGCACATTAATCCGCATTACAACCGGCATACATAGTTGGCGCTTGAGCTTCAATTTCGGCGAAGATGATTTAAACCATAAAAATGCACCTTTATATTAAAAAATGACATGCATAAATCAGATTTGCAGTCACTTTTGTGTTATCCCGCAAATTGATTGTATTTTGGAACATTCGCGCCTACTGCCGTGTGCGCATCGCTGCACTTATAATCTAAAGAAACAGCCTAATAGTTTACCAACATTTTAAGCTAAACCTTCTGATCTGTTGCATCAGACTCAGTGCTTTAAAAAGTAAAATTGTTGCGTGTGGTTGTATTAATTTGGGATCTATCGCATCACACAACTGTCCCAAACTATGTTTCACTGGAATTGGGGAATTTGGCTTAGATTAATCAAAAAAGTTCTGTACATGGAATTGTATTTGTTTTTTTTACTCATTTTTTTCTAATCTTTACTGCCCTGCCCAGTTCACTTTTGCTCCAAGCAGAGGAAACTGCAGTTCTGAAATACATCAGACTTCTGCCTCAGTGTACATGTTGGACCCCAACTATGCTGGCAAGAGCATCCTGTCTGGTGCAGAGATCTTTACAACTGTGTCTCGCCACCTTGGCCTGGATGAGGGCAAGGTTCTTGGCAGTCTGGCGAAGTACACTTCCAAGAAAAGGCTTTGGGATGGAGTTGCAATATGGCATATGGCCAACATATTCCATCAGCCACCTGGTGGAAGGGACTTTGTGGATCTGAGGCTCTTTCCCCTGTTGCCTCCATCATTCTCCAAATCCCACCAACATCAGCTGCCTCAGAGTGCAACTGGTCATTGTTTGGGAACACACACCAAAGCACGCAACAGGCTGACCAATACAAGGGTTGAAAAATTGGTGGTCATCCGGGCAAATTTGAGGCTTTTTGAGCCTGTCAACAAGCCATCCTCAACAAGGTTGGAAAGTGA